>NC_052481.1:10578375-10860293 GCF_009730915.1 Dioscorea cayenensis subsp. rotundata | reverse complement strand
GCCGTTAAAGAAAACAAAGACCACTGCTGAGCCGAGTGCAGCTGGCGTTTTGATCAGCATGAAAGAACACAGAGCTTGACGGGTCAAATACGGTGCTGACAGAGCCAGCTGACCAGGTCATTATAAGAAAACAGAACAGCTGGATTCGTACCAACATCTCGGGTCGAAAACAACACCATTCAAAGAAACACAGCACAGCAGTTTGCTTGGAGGCACAGGCAAAACACACACCGTTATTGACCAGACCACAAGAACAGACGGAGCCTGACTGAGGCTGACCAGCACAGTTTTGATTTAACCGAGCAACATGACACACACAGCAGTTCTCAGATTGCGCTTGTCAACAGATTCCCAAAATAGCCTTGGCACCAAAAAGAGCAACACAGTCCACACACGCCACCCAGATTGAACCCCAACCAGGTCCCACCACCAGCGAAACTCACGTAGCCTGAACGAACCAGTACAAAACATCAGCGTTATCTATATTACAAAGAAACAGCAGCTGTTTCATCTGTGGTCATTGCGCGAGCAGGCAGGAAAAGGATGGGATTCACTCCTGATTAAGACAGAAGATTATAGAAAAACACACAGCATGGATCAGGCCTCAGCGTACAATACGCTCGCCTCCATTTTCAACGCCCGGCGATCAGGCTCTTGATTGCGCAGAGCCCTGCAAGAGGATGGTGCCTGGATGAAAAAGGCATTATTCCGTAATGAAACATACCTGTGTTTTGATTCAAATCTGTGTACTTGCACATCTCAAAATTGAAGATTACTGAAGATTATCAGTTTTGATTGTGGCCAGATTACAAAGAAAACAGAATTGTTTGCCTGAAGAAGACAAAGAATTGAGCCTGACCAAAAAACGCAGATTATCACAGAAACAGTGGTCAGGCTGAGCCTGATTCACAACAGGCATCTCTGTAAACATCAGCCTGATTGCACGTGCTCAAACACCCCAGCCCGAGCGATGCTTGATCTGACAACAGAGGACCCAAAGAAAACACACAGCCTGATCTCGCATCCCAGATCTGAGAGTGACGGCCTCACCACGGGAGTGTCCCCGAGACTGAAAGAAAACAGAACTGTTCAGCCAGGAACAAAAAACACAGACTGTTCTCAATCCCATCCCAAAACAGTCATCAAACCAAGACGGGCGCACAGCCCCACTGAAGCTGAATTGGCCGCATAGATTTTGATTGTAACATTCAGAGGGCCGAAAACATGATCAGTTTGACAAAAACGATTGCTGGAAGAAAAACGATAGAACCACAGCCTCATCGGGAGGCCACCAGGAAAACAGGACTGGCTGGGCCAGTGAAGAGACTGGCACCTGTTCTGTTTCTACCGAAAAGGAGATGACGTGAAACAGATCAGGCTTCAACCGACCGAGGAGACCCTGAAAAACGACCAGCGGCCCCTGTCTGAACACGACAGCAAGAACCGACCTGACTGCAACTGAACCACACCCACTGACTGCACCGAGCACCGGAAAGAACAGTGATCAGACCCCATCCAAAAACATGGTCACTGCAACAGGATCAGCATCTCACAAAACACCACAGATCATGGCCTTGACTGCACTGATTCGTGCGAGTCTGATTCTCGATTAAACAGAAGACCAAACATAACAGGTTTTGATTAGCCACAGTATACCGGTAACAAAGAGATCAGGTTTCTTTTTATTGTGAGCCATTCCCGCGATAACAGCACATTCATTTTCGATCGAAAAAACGCGACACACCACGGCCCGATTGCCCTGATCGTCTCGAAAGCGAGTCTTGAGGAGACCCGGCCTTAATCTGTAACAGCGAGCCTGCACCCAGGCGACGCCGATCTGCGGCAGAGCAGCCCCAGCAGTGTCGACGGCGACCAGGTCCTTTATCTGTAATGAGCCTGACCCCTGACAAAATCAAAAAACAGCGATCAGGAATGGATCACAATGACCCCAGCATCAGATCTTGAACGAAATAGAGACTGTTTCCTGACTGAAACGCAACACTGCAAGAATAGAGCGGATTCTGAAAAATAGTAACATTTCAGCAGCAGCATTAGCTGGTGAGTCAGGCCCGAGCCACCGGAAGCGAAAACGATGCGACCAGCTCGACCGTGGTCAGATGACCGCAAGAAACAGTGACTGACAGTGGCCGACAACACACGCCGCAGGCGGCGACTGATCTCAAAACAACCGCGATCTGCCTGATCATAACAGCGACATCAAAGAAAACGTTACACCTTTGCCCACCCGCGGGCCTGACTTGAACAGGATCGGGCCTGATTGCAACGACACGGATCACAGTCTGACTGACATGAGCTGATTTCACTGCGCCCTCACACACCACCACACTGAGCATCTGCACAGGAGACCTCAGCACTTTGCCCCTGCCAGCAGAGTCCATCGAGTAGCCTGATTGGTGGTCGACACTGAAAGAGCTGGCGAGATCGGCTCCCCATTGAAAGAACACCGCCATCCCGAGTCACCCCTTCAAACGATACACCTTTGAAACGTCAGATCACACCGATAAAAACAGACAGTCAGGCGATCATGTGCCGACTGATCAGCACATCATGACTGTCTCACCGTGCCTGCGATCATGCAATCAGGAGTCCATCCAAATCATGACACGAATGAGAATGAGACCCTGACCTGCCACAAAACAAACTCAGACCTCTGGTCTGCCCTGAATTGCACTGACTGAACGTGTCTGCCTGACTGTTATCCCGAAACATGATTGCTGGCCTATTCTAGTGAAAACATAGAGTCAGGCTGGCACTGGCGAGATGGGAGGCAGGATTGAGCAGCAAACCCCAAAATAAAACAGTTCGGTTTTGACTGGTGAACAGCAGATCCACAAAACAGACTGCCCACAGCAGCACGGCTCACTGTGCCCATACCTCAAAGACAGCCAACGAACAGACCGTCTGCAGGACACACCCTGTACATTTAAAAGACTGACGTTTGATTGTACCAGAGATCTCCGTCCACAGCCTGACAGCCTGACTGAAAGATACGCCACCGCATCACAGATCAGGAGCCACGATCTCAAACACACAAGAAAGATTCTCTAAAAAAACATACTAAGATTTATTCAAATATTAATATAAGAAAAACATAATATCAGGCCTTAACGAAAACAAGAGACATTAAAGGGTGACAAATACTTTAAGAAAATGTTGAAGCTGATTGGAAAATACAGACATTCCAAAAGAAAATACTATAGATTATGTTTTTATTGAAAAATATGAGACATATCAAAGAAAGATATGATTATTGTTTTGATTGGGGTATACATTACCAAAAGAAAATATACATCAGTTTTACTAAAATAGAGAAGAAACATAGATTTGGGTTTTGTTTAAAATATATGAGAGATTACAAAAAAAGTAACACACGATTATTGTTTTGATTCAAAAATATTAGACATTTGCAAAAGGAAATAAAAGGGTAGCATTTTAATTAAAAAATATGAGGCATTTCCGGCAGAAAATAGCGATTGGGGTGTTTTGATTAAAAAATTGGAGGTCATGAAGTCACCAACTTAGATTAGTAGCTTGATTATAAAATATGTGACATTGTTAAAAGAAAGTTATGATTTCGTTTCATCTAAAAATAGCGACATTTGCAAAAAGAGCCATGGAATTATGGTTTTGATTGAAATGGTATTTTAGAAACATAGATTAGCTGTAATAGACATTAATTCAAAAGAAAACATAGAAGAAGCCTTTATTTAAAATAGGAGTATTATCACAATAAGAAGATAGGACGGTAATGGATTGAAGAAGAGGACGTCGTAGTGTTATATTAGTGTTTATTGAAAATTTTGAAAGATATTCTGAAAAGAAAAAAATTATTATGGTTTTGATTCAAAACTGAAAAATAGGACATATTCTAAAAAACAACATAGGTTAAGGTGCGACTAAAGATAGATAACTGAAAGAAAACATAGGATTAGCTTAATTGAAAAATAGGAGTTTATTATGAAGAGTATTATAGGGCTTAAGATTTTACCGAAATATGACATTCTCGAAACAAATTTATTAGATTTTACTTGCTTAAAATTAGTAAGAATCTGAAAACAAAAGATAGGACCAGGCACTGCCCAGTGCAGCACTGACCCAAAAATATTTATAGGATAAAATATTAGAATTCTATTAAAAATAGAGGCATTACAGGCAAAAAAGAGATTAGGTTTTGAAGAAGAAGAAAACAGGGATATGAGTTTGATTCGAAAATAGATCCACCTAGAACACATATAGGATTAAGATTTTATTAAAATAGGAGGCATTACAGTGAAGTAATAAAGATTAGGTTTTTTAAAACATAGTACTTGAAAATAAAATGATAGATTAGAGTTTTTATAAAACACGACATTATAAAGAAAAGAGGATTATTGTTTGATTCAAAAAATAAGAGGTTCCCAAAAGAAGGATAAATTGGGGTTTTAATTAAAATATAAGAGGCATTCAAAATACTAACCTACGTTTTTGCAATCATATAAAGAAGTCCTCGTAGGTTCCATACCTTTTCCTCTTATTTCAATATGCCAGATTTTATTGAATTCATATCACAATAATAATAAAAGAATGAAAGACTAACCTATATTTTTAATCAAAACCATAATTTTTTGTTTTCTTAGAGTATTATTTCGTATCTTTTGTTTGGGAAATCTCTGCTAATTTTAAACAAAAAGCTAATCCTATGGCTTCTTTTCGTAATGTCTCTTATTTTATAATCAAAACCCTAATATTATGATTTCTTTTGTGAAAATATTATATCTTTTAATGAAACAATAATTTTATGTTTTCTTTTCGTAATGTCTCAAAATTTTCAATCAAAAACATAATCCTATATTTTCTTTTCAGAATGCCAACTATATTTGAATCAAAAACTTAATCCTATATTTTCTTTTAATAATGCCTCCTATTTTTGAATAAAAATACAAATCCTATATTTTCTTTCTAGTATGTGTCCTATTTTTTAATCAAAACCAAAATCTTATGTTTTTTCTTTTGAGAATGTCTACTATTTTTTAATCAAAAAATTAATCGTACATTTTTTTTTTCATAATTTCTCATGTTTTTTAATCAAAACTGTAATCCTGAGGTTTTTTTTGAATGCCTCTTATATTTTAATTAAAACCCTAATTTTATGCTTCTTTTTAGGAATGCCTCTTATTTTTGAATCAAAACAATAATCCTATCTTTTCTTTTCATAATGTCTCGTATTTTTTAATAAAAACTCTAATCCTATGTTTTATTTTCGAAATGCCTACTATATTTTTAAAAAAACCCTAATCTTTTTGTCTCTTCCTGTAATGCCTCCTATTTTTAATAAAAATCTTAATCCTATGTGTTCTATTCTGAGTGGATCCTATTTTTGAATCAAAACCATATCCCTATGTTTTGTTTTCGTAAAGTCTCCTATCTTTCAGTCAAAACCCTAATCCTATTTTTTCTTTCTGTAATGCCTCCTATTTTTTAATAGAATTCCTAATATTTATCCTATAAATATTTTCGTAATGTCTTCTATTTTTTAATCAAAACACTAATCTCTATTTTCTTTTTGGAATGCGTCCTATTTTTCAGTTTTGAATCAAAATCCTAATCATTTATTTTTCTTTCTTGAATGTCTTATTTTTTTAATTAAACCCCTAGTCCTATCTTTTGTTTTCGGAATTCTTACTAATTTTTAAGCAAAACAAAAATCTAATGATTTGTTTTCAGAATGTCTCATATTTTTCAATTAAAATCTTAAGCCTATATTTTCTTTACATAATGACTCCTATTTTTCAATTAAAACTCTAATCCTATGTTTTTCTTTTCGGATTGTCTCCTATCTTTCAGTCAACACCTTAACCTATGTTGTTTTTTAGAATATGTCCTATTTTTCAGTTTTGAATCAAAACCATAATAATTTTTTTCTTTTCAGAATATCTCCAAATTTTTAATCATAACACTAATCCTATGTTTTCTTTTCACGACGTCTCCTATTCTTTAATCAAACCCATAATCCTATCTTTCTTATTGTAATGTCTCCTATTTTTAAATGAAAACCCTATTTCTATGTTTTCTTTTCGGATTGTGTACTATTTTGAATCAAAAGCCTAATCCTATGTTTTCTAAAGTAATGTCTCCTACATTTCAATCAAAACCATAATTTTATGTTTTCTTTTGCAAATGTCTGCTATTTTTGAATCAAACAAAAATCATATGTTTTCTTTTAACAATGTCACATATTTTATAATCAAAACACTAATCCTAAGTTAGTGTTTCATAATGCCTCCAATTTTTTAATCAAAACACTAATCCTTTGTTTTCCTTTCAGAATGCCTCATATTTTTTAATTAAAATGCTACCCTTTTATTTCCTTTTGCAAATGTCTAATATTTTTGAATCAAAACAATAATCGTGTATTTTTTCTTTTTTGTAATCTCTCATATATTTTAAACAAAACCCAAATCCTATGTTTTTTTTTAATACCTCCTATTTTTTAATCAAAACTTTAATCTTATATTTTCTTTTGGTAATGTATGCTATTTTTCAATCAAAACAATAATCATATCTTTCTTTTTGATATGTCTCATATTTTTCAATAAAAAACATAATCCTATATTTTCTTTTTGGAATGTCTCATATTTTTCAATCAAAACTCTAATACTATGTTTTCTTAAAGTATTGTATCTTATTTAATGTCTCTTATTTTTCATTAAAAACCCTAATCGTATGTTTTCTTATAGTAATGTCTGCTATTTTTCAATAAAAATCTTTATCGTATGTTTTTTTTTCGAAATGCCTACTATATTTGAATCATAACTCTAATCCTATGTTTTCTTTCCTGAGTGTCGCCTATCTTTCAATCAAAACCTAATCCAATGTTTTCTTAGAGTAATGTCTACTATCTTTTGTTTGAGGAATCTCTGCTAATTTTTAATCAAAACCCTAATCCAATCTTTTCTTTTCGTAATGCCTCCTATTTTTTAAAAAAATCATGATCCTATATTTTTTTTTTTGAATGATTCCTATGTTTCATTCAAAACCCTAATCTTATGTTTTCTTTTGGAAATGTCAGCTATTTTTTAATCAAAATAATAATCAAATGTTTTCTTTTCATAATGTCTCATATTTTCTAATAAAAACCCTAATCCTATGTTTTTTTTGTGGAATCCTCTTATTTTTTAATCAAAACCCTAATTTTATGTTTTATTTTGGGAATTTTTGCTATTTAATAATCCTATGTTTTCTTTTCATACTGTCTCATATGTTTCAATTATAACCCTAATCTTATGTTTTCTTTTCAGAATGCCTCCTATTTCTTAATCAAAACCCATATCATATGTTTTTTTTTGGAATGTCTACTATCTTTTAATCAAAACACTAATCTAATTTTTTTTTCAAAATGTCTCATATTTTTCAATCAAAACACAAATCTTATGTTTTCTTTTTCAAAATGTGTATTAATTTTAAAACAAAACCCTAATCCTAAGTTTTTGTTTTGTAATGGCTCCTTTTTTTTTTGATAAAAATCCTAATCCTATGTTTTCTATTTGTAATATCTGCTATTTTGGAATTAAAACCCTAATTCTTTGTTTTCTTATAGTAATGTCTCCTATTTTTTTATTCAAAACCCTAATCCTTTGTCTTCGTATAGTAATGTCTCCTTTTTTTTTTATCAAAACCTTAATCCTTTGTTTTCGTATAGTAATGTCTCCTATTGTTTTTTTTATCAAAACCTTAATCCTAACCTTTTGTTTTCTTTTCAAAATGTCTCATATGTTTGAAAAAAAGGAAACATTTCAAAAAGATAACATTACTAATCCTATCTTTTAATCGAAACCCGAATCTTATGTTTTCTTTCAGAAATGTCATATTTTTTAATCAAAACACTAATCTAATATTTTTTTTATGAATGTCTGCTATTTTTGAATAAAAATCTTAATCCTATATTTTCTTTAAGGGATGCCTCCTATTTTTTAATCAAAACCCAAATCTTATCTTTTCTCTCAAAATGTCTGCTATTTTTGAATCAAAATCCTAATCATATGTTTTATTATAGAAATGTTCACTATTTTTTTTGGCTTTTAATCAAAAAAATAATCCTATGTTCTCATATATTAATGTCTCATATTTTTCAATCAAAACACTAATCCATTGTTTTCTTAATATAATGTCTCACATTTTTTAATCAAAACATTAATCCTATGTTTTCTTATAGTAATGTCTCTTAATTTTAAATCAAAACCCTAATCTTATTTTTTTCTATTGGGAATGTCTGCTAGTTTTTAATAAAAAAAAAATTATATGTTTTCTTTTCGAAATGTCTCATATATTTATAATCAAAACCCAAATCCTTAGTTGTTTTTGAATCAAAACCTAAATCATATGTTTTCTTATAGTAATGTGTCATTTTTTCAATCAAAACACTAATCCTATTTTTTCTTTTCCTAATATCTACTAATCCTATGTTTTCTTATAGTCATGTCTCCTATTTTTGAATCAAAACCCTAATACTATGTTTTCCTTTCAGAATGGCTCCGATTTTTAACTCATAAACCTAATCCTTTCTTTTCTTTTTGAAATATTTGCTATTTTTGAATCAAAACACTAATACTATGTTATCTTTTGCAAATGTTCCTTTTTTTTTTTTGGTTTTTAATGAAAACTGTAATCCTATGTTTTTTTCTACTAATGTCTCATATTTTTCAATCAAAACCCTAATCTATGTTTTTCTTTTCGGAAGTCTCCTATTTTTCATTCAAAATCCTAATCCTATGCTTTCATTTCGGAATGTGTCCTATTTTTCAATTGCGAATCAAAACCCTTGTCCTTTGTTTTTTTTTTTTGAATGTCTCATTTTTCTCTATCAAATCTCTAAATCCTATCTTTTGTTTAGGGAATCTCTGCCTATTTTTTCTTTTTGAATTGCTTCATATTTTTGAATAAAAAATTCTAATGTAGTGTTTTCTTTTCAGAATGTCTCCTATCTTTCAATCAAAACCTTAATCCTTTGTTTTCTTTTTGAAATGTCTCATATTTTTAGATTAAAACCGAATCCTACGTTTCCTTTTTCCGAATGACAATTATTTTTAAATCAAAACCCTAATCCTATGTTTTCTTATAGTAATGTCTCATATTTTTCAATCAAAATGATTATGCTATGTTATCTTTTAGGAATGGCTCCTATTTTTTAATAAAAAGCCTAATCCTCTCTTTTATTTTCGAAATGTCTGCTATTTCTTAATCAAAAACCTAATCCTATGTTATCTTTTGGGAATGTTTTCTTATTTTTAATCAAAAAATCTAATCCTATTATTCCTTTTGAAAATATCCAATATATATTTTTTTTTAATCAAAACCATAATCCTATGTTTTCTTATAGTAATATCTCATATTTTTCAACAAAAGTGCAATCCTATATTTTCTTTTAGTAATGGCTCATATTTTTGAATAAAAAGTCTAATCCTTTCTTCTCTTTTCGAAATGTCTGTAATTTTTTAATCAAAAACCTAATCCTACATTTTCTTTTTTTGAATGTTTTCTTATTTTTAATAAAAAATTGTAATCCTATGATTCCTTTTAAAAATATCCAATTTTTTTTTGTTTTTAATCAAAATCCTAATCCTATGGTTTCTTATAATAATATCTCATATTTTTCAAACAAAAGTGTAATCCTATGTTTTCTTTTCAGAATGTCTCATAATTTTGAATTAAAAGCCTAATTCTATGTTTTCATTTCACAATGTCTCCTATTTTTCAATGAAAACAATAATTCTATGTTTTCTTTTCAGAATGTCTCCTATTTTTTATTTAAAAGCCTAATTCTGTGTTTTCATTTCGCAATGTCTCCTATTTTTCAATGAAAACAATAATTCTATGTTTTCTTTTCGCAATGTCTCCTATTTATCTGTTTTTAATCAAAACCCTAGTCTTATGTTTTATTTTCTGAATGTCTCTTATTTTTTAATCAAAACCCTAATACTATGTTTTCTTGTTAGAATCTCGCTTATTTTTAAATCGAACTCTAATTCTATGTTTTCTTCTTGCCAATGTCTCCTATTTTTTTAGTTTTGAATGAAAGCCCTAATCCTTTGTTGTTTTTTAGGAATGTCTCCTACTTTTAAATTGAAACAATAATCCTATATTTTTTTCTTGATATGCCCCCTATTTTTAAACTAAAACCCTAATTTTCTATTTTCTTTTCAGAATGTCACCTCAACTTTGGTTTTCCAATAAAAAAACTAATCCTTTTATGTCTCTCGGAATGTCTTCAAGTTTTGAATCAAAACACTAATATTATGTTTTCTCTTTAGAATTCCTCCTATTCTTTTGTTATGAATCAAAACGCTAATCATATGACCTTTTTAAGAATTGTTTATTTTTTTATTTTTAATCAAAACTCTAATCATATTTATCTGTAGACGTGCCTATATTTTAAGGGAAATCAAAACCCTTAATCATCTTGCTTTCCGTAATGTATCCTTATTTTTACAGGTATTTTGAATTAAAACTACGTAATTCTCTTGTCTTGCTTTCTTAATGTCTCCGGCTATTTTTCAATCAAACTCTAACTCTATGTTTCTCTCTCTCAAAATGTTCACCTGTACCCAAAAACTAATCCTTACTGTTTTTCTATTACGTACTGCCTTTAATTTTTGAATCAAAGCTCTAATCCTATGTTTTCTTTTCTAAATGTCTCTTATGTTTTAGATTTGAATCAAAACTCTTAAGGTATATTTTTATTTTGGAATGTCTCATATTTTTCAATCAAACCTCTAATCCTATCTTTTATTTTGGGAATGTCTTTTTTTTAATCAAAACCCTAATCATAAGTTTTGATTGAAAAATAAAATTTAGTATTGTCTGCTAATTTTCAATCAAATGCCTAATAATATGTTTTTTCCTATAATATTTCCTATCTTACAATCAAAAATTGAATCCAATGTTTTCCTTTCTTAATGTGTATTATTTTTGAATCAAAACCCTAATCTTATGTTTTCTTTTCGTAATGCCTCCTATTTTTGAATCAAAAACCTAAACTTTTGTTTTCTTTTGGGAATATCTCATATTATTCAATCAAAACACTAATCCTATTTTTTTTTAATGCCTCCTATTTTTTTAATCAAAACAATAATCCTATGTTTCGTTATAGTAATGTCTCCTATTTTTTCAATTAAAACCCTAATCCTAAGTTTTCTTTTCAGAATGCCTAAATGTTTCCTATTTTTCAATCAAAATTCTAATCCTATGTTTTCTTTTAGAAATGTCTATTATTTCTGAATCAAAACAGAAATCTTCAGTTTGATTTTTGGAATGCCTCGTATTTTTTAATCAAAACACTAATTTTATGTTTTCTTTTGAGAATGTCTACTATTTTTGTTTCAAAACCCTAATTCTATGTTTTATATTTGGAATATCTCATAATTTTCTGTCAGAACCCTAATTCTGAGTTTTCTTTTCGGATTGCCTAGAATATTTCAATCAAACCCTAATCCTATGTTTCCTTTTCTGAATGTCTACTATTTTCCAATCAAACCCTTAATCCTATGTTTTCTTATGGTAATATCTCCTATTTTTCAATCGAAACCCTAACCCTATGTTTTCTTTTTGGAGTGCCTACTATATTTGAATCAAAACCCTAAACCTATATTTTTTTTTAGGAATGCCACCTATTTAGCAAACAAAACACCAATCCTAAATTTCCTTTTCTTAATGTCTCATATTTATCAGTTTTAAATCAAAAACCTAACCTATGTTTTCTTCTCGGAATGTCTCCTATTTTTCAATCAAAACCCTCATCCTTTGTGTTCTTATTGGTAAGTCTACTATTTTTGAATCAATAAACTAATTGTATGTTTTCTTATAGTAATGTCTCCTACTTCTCAAGCAAAACCATAATGCTATGTTTTCTTTTCGGAATGCCTACTATATTTGAATGAACACCCTAATCCTTTGTTTTCATTTCGGAATGTTTACAATTTTTGAATCAAAACCCTAATTCTTTATTTTTCTTATAGTAATGTCTCTTATTTTTAATTCAAAACCCTAATATAATGTTTTCATGTAGTAATGTTTTCTATTTTTCAATCAAAATCCTAATGCTATGTTTTCTTTCCGAAATGCTTACTATATTTGAATCAAAACACTAATCTTATGCTTTCTTTTCTTAATAAATCCTATTTTTCAATCAAAGCATTAATTCTTTGTTTTCTTTTTGGAATGTTTTGTATTCGTGAATATAAACCATAATTTATGTTTTCTTTTTGAAATGTACCCTATTTTTTTTCAATCAAAACCCTAATCGAATGTTTTATTTAAATAATGTCTAATATTTTTCAATCAAAACCCTAATTCTATATTTTCTTTTCGTAATGTCAACAAGTTTTTAATCAAAAAACTAATCTATGTTTTCTTATAGTAATGTCTCCCATTTTTCAATAAAAATACTAGTCCTATGTTTTTCTACTGTAATGGCTCTTATTTTTTAATCAAATCCCGTAATCCAATGTTTTCTTATAGTAATATCTTCTATTTTTTAATGGAAGCACTAATCATATGTTTTCTTTTCAAAATGCCTACTATATTTGAATTAAAACCCTAATCCTGTATTTTCTTTTAGAAATATATCCTATTTCACAAACAAAACACCAATCCTACATTTTTGTTTCTTAATGTCTCATATTTATAATTTTTAAAGCAAAACCCTAACCTATGTTTTCCTTTCGGAATGTTTTCTATTTTTTTAATCAAAAACTTAATTCTTTCTTTTCTTTTCGGGATGTATGCTATTGTTGAAATAAACATTAATCCTGTGTTCTTTTTCAGAATGTGTCCTATTGTTTAGGTTTGAATTAACACTCTAAGCCTTTTATTTCTTTTCATGAATGTCTCATTCTTTTAATCAAAACCCTATTCCTATATTTTGTTTTTGGAATGTCTGCTAATTTTTAATCAAAACCGTAATCCAATGTTTTCTTTTTGGAATATCTCATATTTTTCAATCAAAACCTTAATCCTATGTTTTCTTATGGAAATGCCTCCTATATTTAGTCAAAACTCTAATCCTATATGTTCCTTTTGGAATGTCTACTATTTTTGAATCAACATCCTAATCTTATGTTTTCTTATAATAATGTCTCCTATTTTTTAATCAAAACCCTAATGCTATGTTTTCTTTTCGTAATAACTACTATACTTGAATCAAAACCCTTATCATTTGTTTTCTTTTCAAATTTTTTACTATTTTTGAATCAAAACCTTATGTTTTTTTATATTAATGTCTCCAATTTTTAATTCAAGACCCTAATCCAATGGTTTCTTTTCGGAATGATTACTATATTTGAATCAATCAAAGCACTAATTTATAGTTTTCTTTTTGGAATGTTTCCTATTTATGAATATAAACCATAATCTTATGTTTTTTTTAAATGTACCATATTTTATTATTTTTAATCAAAACCCTAATCCAATGTTTTGTTAAAGGAATTTCGCTATTTTTCAATCAAAACCTTAATTCTATGTTTTTATTAAAGGAATTTCTCCTATTTTTCAATCAAAATCCTAATCCTATGTTTTTCTTTTCGGAATGCCTCCCATATTTTAATCAAAATTCTAATCTTATGTTTTCTTCTTGGAATGCCTACTATTTTTTAGTCAAAACCATAATCCTATGTTTTTCTTTTCGGAATGTCTCATATGTTTGAATCAAAACCATAATTCTAAGTTTAATTTTTTTGCAATGCCTGCAATTTTGTAATGAAAATAATAATTTTATGTTTTCTTTTGGGAATGTCTCCTATTTTTGAATAAAAAAAATAATTCTATGTTTTCTTTTCGTAATGTCTCAAATTTTTCAATCAAAATTCTAATACTATATTTTTAGTTTTGAATTAAAACCCAAATCCTATAGTTTTGTTTCCTAATCGTATTTATTGAATCAAAACCCTAATCTTATGTTTTCTTTTCTTTTACTATGACCCTATCTTTATGTTTTGGAATGCCTACTCATTTTGAATCTAAACACTAATGTGAATGTGTCCTATTTTTTATTCAATTTACTTATCCTATGTTTCCTTTTTGGAATGTCTTCTATTTTTCAATCAAAACCCTAACCAAAGTTTTCTTTTAGGAATGTCTGCTTTTATTTAATCAAAACCCTAATACTTGGTTTTCTTTTGGAAGTGTTATTGAAAATATGAAACATTTTGAAAAGTTTTGGAATGTAACATATTTTTTTTTTAAAAAAAAGGAGATATTTCCAAAAGAAAACCTTACTAATCCTATCTTTCAATCAAAACCCAAATCCTATGTTTTTTTTCTTAAAATGCCTCATTTTTTTAAGTCAAAACCCTAATCCTATCTTTCAAAACCCTAATCATATGTTTTTTTTTTGTAATGTCTAGCATTCTAATCCTATCTTTTAAAACCCTAATCATATGTTTTCTTTTTGTAATGTCTAGTATTTTTTAATTAAAACCCTAATCCTATCATTTTTTTGGTATGCCTTCTATTTTTCAATCAAAATAGTAATTCTATGTTTTTTTTGGAATGTCTGCTATTTTTGAATCAAAATCCTAATCATATGTTTTCTCTTGGGAAGGTCTGCTATATTTCAGTGTTTAATCAAAACTCTAATCATATGTTTTTTATAGTAATGTCTATTATTTTTCAATCAAACCCTAATTCTGTGTTTTCTTTTCAAAATGTCTGCAATTTTTGAATCAAATCCCTAATCCTATGTTTACCTTTCGGAATGCCTACTATATTTGAATCAAAACCTTAATCCTATGTTTTTTTTTCCTAATGTCTCCTATTTATTCATTTTTAATCAAAACCCTAATCATATGTTTTCTTATAGTTATGTCCCCTATTTTTCAATCAAACCCCTAATCCTATGTTTTCTTTTGGGAGTGTCTGCTATATTTGAAATAAAAAAAATACTATATTTGAATAAAAAATGTTACCTATTTTTCGGGTTTGATTAAAAATCAAAAGTTGTAAACATTTACAAAACAACAGATTGGATTATTTTTTTAATTCAAAAATAGGAATGTCTCCTATTAGGATTAGGGTTTTGATTCAAAAATAATGGACATTCCGAAAAGAAAACATAACAGTACTCATAAATAGGAGACATTAAGAAAGTATTCTGATTATTTCAAAATGAAAAATAGGAGACAGTACTATAGGAAGACATAAGTTAGGGTTTTGATTCAAAACTGGTAAATAGGACAGATTCAGAGGGAATCATTTCGAAAATAAAACATAGGACTAGGATTTTGATTGAAAAATATGTGACATTCCGAAAAAAAAAACATTGGATTATTGTTTTGATTAAATATTAGCAGAGATTCCCAAAACAAAAAGATGGAATTAGTGCTTTGATTCCAAAATAGTACTATTTTAATTTGGAAATGTCCTATTCCTATTTATTTTCTGAAAGCATGCTATTTTTTAATCAAAACCCTAATCCTATGGTTTCTTTTGGAAATATTTGCTATTTTTTAATCAAAACAATAATCGTATATTTTCTTCTAAGAATGTCTAATATTTTTTAATCAAAATACTAATTCTATGTTTTTTTTTTTGAATGTCTCCTATCTTTCAATCAAAACCAGAATCCTATATTTTCTCTTCTTAATATCTCCTATATATAGTTTTGAATTAAAATCCTAACCTATTTTCTATTTTCAGAATGTCTCCTATTTTTCAGAATATTTACTAATTTTGGACCAAAACCATAATCCTATGTTTTTCTATAGTAATATCTCATATTTATGAATCAAAACCGAAATCCTATGTTTTCTTTTTGCAATGTCTCCTGTTTTTTAATAAAAACTTTAAACCTTTCTTTTCTTTTCGGAATGTCTACTATTTTTTAATCAAAACACTAATCCTAAGTTTTTTTTTCTCGTAATGTCTCATATTTTTCAATCAAAACCCTAATCCTATATTTACTTCTCGAAATGTGCTATGTTTTTCAATCAAAACACTAATCCTACATTTTATTTTAAAAATGTCTACTATTTTTGTATCAAAACTGTAATCGTATGTTTTCTTATACTAATGTCTCCTATTTTACATTCAAAACACTTATCCTATTTTTTTTTATATGGTAATGTCTCATATTTTTCATTCAAAACCCTAATCCTATTATATTTTTGAAATGTCTCATATTTTACAATAAAAATCATAATGCTATATTTTCTTCTCGGAATGTCTACTATTTTTGAATCAAAACCTTAATCTTTTGTTTTCTTATAATAATGTCTCCTATATTTCAATCAAAACCCTAATTCTAATCTTAAGTTTTCTTTTTGAAATGTCTTATATTTTTGAAAAAAGTGACATTTCCAAAAGAAAACATTACTAATCCTATCTATCAATCAAATCTGAATATTATGTTTTCTTTTCAAATATCTCATATTTTTCAATCAAAACACTAATGTTATGTTTTCTTTTTGTAATGTCTATTATTTTTGAATAAAAATCATAATCCTATGTTTTCTTTTCCCAATGTCTCATTTTTTTAATCAAAACCCTAATCTTATATTTTCTTTTGAAAATGTCTCCTATTTTAGAATCAAAACACTAATCCTATGTTTTTCTTTTAAAAATGTTTGTTATTTTTAGTTTTTACAGAAAACCATAATCCTATGTTTTCTCATATTAATTTTTCATATTTTTCAATCAAAATCCTAATCCTATGTTTACTTCTCGAATGTCTCATATTTTTCAAAACCCTAATATTATGTTTTTTTCCCGAATATCTAATCTTATGTTTTCTTTTTTTAATGCCTCCTATTTTTTTTAATAAAATTAATAATCCTTGATTTTCTTTTTGGAATACATCATATTTTTGGATCAAAACCTTAATCTTATGTTTTCTTTTGAGAATATATGCTATTTTTTAATCAACACAATAATTTTATGGTTTCTTTTTTTAATGTCACGTATTTTTTAAATCAAAGCCTTAATCCTAAGTTTTTTTTCTGGAATGCCTGCTATTTTTTATCAAAAATTTAGTCTTATGTTTCTATTGGGAATGTCTTCTACTTTTGAATCTAAACAATAATCCTATGTTTTCTTTCCGTAATGCCTCATATTTTTATCAAAACCCTAAAACTATGTTTTCATTGCGATATGTCTCCTTTTTTTCAACTAAAGCCCTAATCCTATGTTTTTATTTTGGAATGCCAACTAAATTTCGATTTTCAATCAAAAACTAATCCTATATTAATGTTTTCTTTCCGTAATATCTCCTATTTTTAATCAAGACCCTAATCTAATGTCTTCTATTCATAATGTCTCCTATTTTTGGATCAAACCTCTAATCGTATGTTTTATTTTTTGAATGTCTCATATATTTCAAATTTGAATCAAACCCCTTATCGTATGGGTTCTTTATGGACTATCACATATTTTTAAATCAAAACTCTAATCTTATGTTTTGATTGAAAAGTAGGAATTAGTATTATCTGCTAATTTTTAATCAAAACCCTTATCTAATGTTTTCTTTTTGTAATGTCTCTTATCTTTCAATCAAAACCCAGATCCTATGTTTTCTTTTTCTAATATCTACTATTTTTTTAACCAAAATCCTAATACTATGTTTTCTTTTGCGAATGTTTCATATTTTTCAATCAAAACAATAATCATAATTTTTTTTTTGGAATGACTCCTATTTTGAATCAAAATCCTAATCCTATGTTTTGCTATTGTAATGTCTCCTATTTTTTAATCAAAAACCTAATCTTATTTTTTTGTTTTGGAAACGTCTGTTATTTTTGAATGTCTCCTATCTATCAATCAAAACCATAATCCTATGGTTTTTTTTTCCCGTAATACATACTATTTTTTATTAAAAAATCTTAATTCTTATCCTATGTTTTCTCTTCGCAATGTCTCTTATTTTGTTAATCAAAACACTAGTCCTATTTTTTTTGGAATGTGCCATTTTTTTTTAGTTTTGAATTAAAACCCTAATCCTTTATTTCCATTTAGAAATGTCCCATTTTTTAGAATAAGAACCCTAATCCTATGTTTTACTTTGTAAATATCTGTCAATTTTTAATGAAAACCCTAATCCGATGTTTTATTTCCGTAGTTTCTCATATTTTTGAATCAAAACCCTTATCCTATTTTTCTTAACGTAATGCCTCTTATTTATCAATTGAAACCCTAATCCTATGTTTTCTTTTGGGATTGTCTATTAATTTTTAATCAAAATAATAATCATATGTTTTCTTTTTTATTCAAAAAATGAGACATTACTAAAAGAAAATATAGTATTATGATTTTATTCAAAAATAGCAGCCATTTTAAAGGGAAAAATAGGATTAGTGTTTTGATTAAAAAATAGTAGACATTTCAAAAAGAAAACATAGGATTAGGGTTTTGAATGGAAAAATAGGAGACATTACTATAAAAAAACATATGATTATAGTTTTGATTAAAAAATAGTACGCATTTCTTAAAAAAAACATATGATTATAGTTTTGATTAAAAAATAGGAACCATTCTAGAAGGAAAAGATAGGATTAGGGTTTTGAATAAAAAAATAAAACATTCCTAAGAGAAAACAAAGGATTAGTGTTTTTATTCAAAACTAAAAAATAGGTCGCATTTCAAAAAGAAAACATAGGATTAGAGTTTTACTCAAGAATAGCAGACATTCAAGAAAAGATGAGGTTTTTGATTTAAAAATAGGAGAAATTTGGAAAAGAACATATATGTGAATGTTTCGAGTCAAAACTAATAAATAGAAGTCATTAAGAAAAGAAGAAATAGGATTTGGTTTTGATTGAAAGGTTGGAGACATTTTGAAAAGAAAACATATGATTAGAGTTTTGATTCAAATATAGTACACATTTTCTAAAAGAGAACATATGTTTAAGATTTTGATTGAAAATAGGAGACATTACTATAAGAAAACATAGGATTAGGGTTTTGATTGAAAAATAACAGACATTACTATAAGAAAACATAGGATAAGGGTTTTGAATGAAAAAAAAAAGAGACATTACTATAATAGAACATAGGATTAGTGTTTTCATTAAAAAATAGTAGACATTTCGAAAAAAAAAAATAGGATTAGGGTTTTGATTTAAAAATATGAGATATTTCTAAAAGAAAACATAGGATTAAAGGTTTGGTTGAAAAATAGGACAAATTACTATAATTTAACATAAGGTTAGGGTTTTGATAAAAATCCAAAAAAAAAGTAGGGGACATGTCCAAAAGAAAACATAGGATTAAGGTTTTTATCCAAAAATCAGAGACATTCAGAAAAGGAAACATAGAATTAGTGATTTGATTAAAAAAAAGGACTCATTCCCGAAAGAAAGCATAGGATTGGGGTTTCAATTTAAATATAGTAGGCATTTCGAAAGGAACACATAGGATTAGGGTTTACATTGAAAAATAGGCAACATTACTATAAGAAAACATAGGATTAGTGTTTTCAATGAAAAATATGCGACATTACTATAAAAAACATAGAATTAGGGTTTCGATTCAAAAATAGTAGACATTCTTCAAGGAAAACACAGGATTCATGTTTTGATTGAAAAATATGAGACATTTCTATAAAAAAAACATAGAATTAAGATTTTGATTTAAAAATTGTGGACATTCCCAAAAGAAATCATATGATTAGGATTTTGATTGAAAAATAAGATGCATTTTAAAAAGAAAAGATAGGATAGAAAACTCCCTTCAAGCTCAAGATCCTCTTTGGGTAAATAGTAACTCTGAAGGTCTACCGATGATGCCATCGAGATCTCTCCAAGCTGGTTATGTTGATGCCCTTGGAGCTCTTGTGCTCACTTCCCTCTTGGCGAAGATATGATATCTTGGCCCAAAATAGCCACCAAGGGATGGCCAAATTCTTCCAAGCCCTAGCTTTCTCAAGCCAAGAAAAACCCACAAGGAAAAATTCTCAACTCAATCTGACAAATTGGCTTAAAAAGGATAAAAACAGGCAACTCCAAGGCCTACAGTTTGGAAACCACAGCCATGGGCTTCTCTAGCATTTTTACATCGATCATCTACAGTACCATGGAACATTAATTCTGCTTTAATACTGTACATAAATACGACTGTAAATCATACCCGTATAAACTACAATGAATGTGGTTGGTGATGTGATCACCTTCTATTGACATTGGACTTGTTTTCTGCTTAACCGCCCTGAATTTGCTTCACATCACCAACTCCGCTCTTGCGGGGCCCACACATACCCTAGCTATGTAAATGAAAGTAAAAACACAAAATGAACACATATAACTGATAAACATAATGCTAAATTGACACACACCTTGCGAGTGCATATCGTAAGTGCACGGATTATCGAAGTAATAAAGTACTCTGCTGAGTAGGTAGTCACATCCATTGGGAATAGTGCTTAAAAACACAAGAATTACTGCCTAACTTTGGTGAAGATGATTTAAGAGTGGTGTGTGAACAATATCAATGCAAGTAAAAATAAAAGAAAGAAGAAAGAGACGCAATAAAAATAAGGAGAGGCAATCGATAGAAAATGGGGCACCTGGACATTGCTCACCCTAGGACTATTGTTTCAATTGTAAGACTCCTCATTATACCTCCTAACTTATGCCTAATGAGTCCTGGAAATCCTAAGACACACGGTCCCAAACCTGAGGTCATCCATGACTAAACCTCACACTATGCCCCGGTTGAAAAGGATACTCTCGATGCCTCACACTGTGTGGGGTTACAAGAAGCTCGGGGGGCTCCAAGTGATAAACCCTATTCCCTAATATAGATTTGACCATTTTGTACAGGCAAAAGACCCCTAATTAGAATTAAGCCCCAACACTAAGGATTACTTCAACACTTCACTCTATTGCTCGCGTAACTAAGCCCTACCGGAGTTTGTCTCTTAGTCCTTCACTATATCATGACGGCAAAGAACTCTTGGTACATGGAGGTTGGATAAATCATATCGGAAGGGAAAGGGGACATTCCGCTACTTCTCGATTAATCCTCTCGACCCTCTCCAACCTTGCTTTATCTAACCCTCATGGTGTGCCACTCATCCACAAAGATTACCAGGATAGATTCTCAACCCTAGTGTCACTCAAAGAGAAAATCAGTACAATAAACATTCAAGATTGGAACTTAATTAAAACATCAATTAAAGAAACATAATAAAAGGTCAATGAAACAAAATCATCCTAGGATTTACAAGTCTAAGCACCGACTAAGGGTTTAGCTCTCCATGGAGCAAGATACAATCAATAATGAAATCAAATGTAAAGGCATGTAATCCATAAGTAAAACTGCCATTATAGTCTGTATCAATAGTCTTGTATAGTTGTTTTGTCTTATCCAAGGGTTCCCTCATCAAGCCTAGGGCACAACTCGCAGAATCGATGCCGACAAAAGCTCCCCCAATAACTATCTTCCGAACGAACACGATGTCGAAGGCCATAGAACCACTCCCAAGACCTAGCCAAAGCCTCTCCAAACCCTAGCCGCGAGCACCTTGAAAGGTGGGGAAAAGATGAGAAAAAGATAGGAAATAATCCTTTAAAATGTCTCAAATCGTAGCTTTTATAGGAGCTGGAATCGGGCATCCACACTGGCATGTGGAATTTCCACACGACCGTGTGAATTTCCAGAAGATGATTTCCTACGAACTGTGAACAGTAACTATTATAATGATTTTGCTGCAGTAGACTGCTACAGCACTTCACCAAAATACTCCCAAATCCATACTTTTTATCGAGGCCATATGAATGGGTGCACATCCATGCGATAGATCACGTTGTGTTTTCAATGAAATCACATTGACGAAGATCTTACTAGTGTTGCACAAGTCAGAACACATAAATGTGACTGCCTGTGTGCCCCTCTAATTTGTGTATTCTCTTGAGTATAATGGAAGTTGGTACACACCCAAATGTCTTTGAGCACAACTTGTGTCTTCACGTTTGTTCCCTCCAAAACTGCATCAACAAATTGTATCCACGATCTACTTTTTGTTTCTTTCTTCCACACTTGTCTCCACAATCCTACATGCACAAAAGAACATCTATACACACGAATAAGTGATAAAGTCTGAGAAAGGTAATGCTCAATGTAAGAAAAGATTACTTCATATTATTTATACACAACCACTTATCAAACTCTCCCACACTTAAGCTTTTGCTTGTCCTCAAACAAAGATAAAACATTAAAGCATCTAAGAAGGAAAAATTGAAAGTACTTCGCCTTACATTCACCAAAAGCACGCAAAAGATGCTTTCTACAAGTAGGGAAAAATTTCAACACCGAATTAGAAAAATCAATGCTCTATCTAAGAACTCGAATAAAAAAGGACAATAACCCGATATCATGTAAGTGTGTGTAAACTCACTCAAGTCAACCCAACGTATACTACTCAAAGCTCATAAGTAAGTGGGACTTATTTATGTACAAGAAGAAAAGAAAAGGTAGTAGCTTCACACATCCTCTAAGGTAGCCTTTTCCAAAGCGGCCGTTAAGGTGGCTTTTCACACATCGAGGTGGTAATAATCAAGATAACTATCATATAACCACCTAACCCTTCCAAGTGTGCATAATTATTCTCCAATTGTATTGTTTAATAATTTATAGAAGTAGACTAAAGAAACAACGTAAACATTTAGGCTATTGATTAAGCAAAAAGGAACTAATAGGAGCCTCTCGCTGTTTTAGGGGAAATACGACCCTCGTGCTCACCCACGATGTATTAAATGATGATTCATACATTTGCAGTATTCACAAACTCATTGTAACATTATTTGCATATTTATATTCACAACGTACACCTTAAAGGTCCATCATTCTTACTGAGGACTTGGAGGACAATTACACCATTGCTCTTGAGGTGATCTTTAGGCAATAAATCTGTTAGCCTCTCTTCAAAGACGTCTACTCTAGCAACCAAAGCAAAATTTGAATCATTAATAGTCAAAGCTCCTTGCATTTCTCAAGAATATTATTCCTCGCACAAAAAAGGAAACACAAAGAACAAAGTCAAATAAAATAAGAAAAATATGTATAAAGAATAAGATGTAGAAAGAAAAGAAAAATGGCTAGACCAACAGACTACAAGCTTTCCTAGTATTCCTTGTTGCTTCCCCGGCAACGGCGTGAAAAACTTGTTGTGAATCTGATAAATGCCTAAATGTGTGTATTCTATACATATAATTATCATACTATTCATGTATAAATTGATGATTTGATGTCATTTTTTGGGTTAATTGGTCTTATTCATGTTACAGGTCTCAAGGATGCCCAAGTGAGATCGACAACACAAATGAGAAGAAAAATGACACAAAAAATGATGTTTCAGAGCCCGATATTGTAGTAGCATTATAGCAGTTACTGTAGCATGAAAGAGTTAGGAAATGGCAAAGTCTTGGGTTTCGTTGATGGGTTTTCTGACGGCTGTGAAGACGCTCATGATTCAGTTGAAGAATGCATAATGCTGTAGTAGTTACAGTAGAGTTTTACTGTAATAATTTACTGTAGTAGTTTTTACTTTAGCACTTTACAAAAGTTTTGGCGAAATCCCGAGGCTTATATGGGTTCCTTCAGGGTCATGAACAAGTCCCTGAATTTAACCCGAGAGTGAATTTAAAAGAGGTTTTTAGTTCTTTTGATGAGGCATCTTCTTTGGCCATTTGGGCTACCAGCCCAGCCTTCTTGCCGGTGATTTCTGGCGATCCATTGCACAAAACTTCACAAAGAAGGTGGCAAACATCGAAGGAGGAGATTAGTGGAAGGTCCAAGGTATCAAAGCGTTGTTTGAGGGGAGATCTCAGTGAACCTTTAAGGTCTTTACCATCCAAGGGGATCTAAAGCTAGAGGTAGTAGTTCTTGCTTCTTTTCTTGTTTATTTGTTCCTTTGAATTGTATGAGTGTTCCTCTTTTGTGAGGAACTAACTTATTTGTGGTTTGGACGTGATGAACTCTAGGGTTGCTTGTTTGTATTTTGGATGATCATCTTTGTTGATGTATTAATGGATGTTGTATTTCATTTATGAATCTTGTAGTTTATGGTTCAAGTTTTGTATTCATTGATGTGTCGGATTACATGAGAACTCTGTGGTTCAACTTCAAGGTTGTACTTCATTGTGTGACCATCGCCCTTATACTAGACACACTTAGCAAGGAAGGGATTCATGTATTAATGCACTGCGAGCATCGGGTATTTTGTAAACCTCCAAAGTTTAGCGTTGGATCTAGTTTGAATATTAACCCTAATTAGAGATTTTCTTAAGCGTAATGCAATCATAGGAGGATTTGTACGGAAGCGATTCTGACCCAATACTTGTATGGGATTAGGGGTTAATTTCCATGACCATCGGGGTTACCCTACTTTAGAAGTCTCTTTGGCAAAACTACCATCTCAACATATCATCCTAAGTTCAAGACTTAATAACAACCCTAAGGGGATTCGTTGTCCAAATCACTCCTTCTTGTATTTGATTCTCCGTTGATTTCCAATTATGCATAGTAGTAGTCCAGATTCTGTTTCTAGTTAGTTCTTTCTCTTTCTGTAATTACCGTTCATCTTTTGAAGTGTTGGCTATGAAATAGATGAAAGGAAAGTAATAGTAGCTCCTTGGCCCCGTGGAATATGACCCCTGTGTCACACACAGGGTATTACTTAATAACTCCATGTACTTGAGGGACTCAATCAGAATCCCTTAAATTTACGGGGTCGCCAAATAATACACTATGTCTAATACAAGGGTCGTATTCCACATGGCCTAGAAAATACTATTACTCACTCTTTATCTACTTTCTAGCATACAATTTTGAGTATGAAAGAACAAATAAGATAGACTAGCTAACTTAAGCACAAGTTACTAGAACACATAAATAAATGAACAATGGAGTGTCAAGCACGAGAACGGGATGTTCGAACAAGGAATCCCCAAATGTTGTCATTAAGTCCCAAACTAGTATGGTTAAAAGATATAATAATGATAGTTAAGACCTATAGATATCCCAGGTAGATTAACCCCAATCTCTTGGTGGCTAACCCCTAATCCTATACGAGTGGTGATCAGAATCTCACCTATGTCAACCCTCCTACAATTACAAAGGATTCAAAGAAATTTCTAAATAGGACTAAACCTACTTTTTCTTTGGCTCAAACCTAATGTTGGAGGACTACCAACACCCGAACCTTTCAACATGTCGGCATAAGTATCCTCTTTTCAATCTATGTATGATCTAGTACAAGCGTGTATTACATGCTAGCGAGCCCAATTCAAGAATGAACTACATAGTTCTCTATGTGTAATTCAAGACATGCAAAACACAATAGATTAAATATCAAACAACCATCAAATTAATAAATAACAACATCAAAAGTTTTGCAACGAGAATTACCCTAGGGTTTATCCAAATCCTAACATCACAATAAGTTACTCCCTCAAGATAAGGGATACTTAGACAACATACAAGGAAGAGAAATACAATAAACAAACAAGAAAACCACCTCTATGATTACGATATCATTGAAAGGATGAAGCTTCATATAGTTTCCAATGATGGCTTAGGACATCACTTTTACTCCTTCTCCTTTGCTCCTCTCCCTCTTGGTGAAGATGTGTGCTCATTTCCCACAAGGAGCATCACCGAAAAATGGCCAGAAGGCCTCAAGATTGTGTGGTGGCGGCATCCCAAAAAGCCGAAAGGAAAACCCCTCAATTAGCCCTAAAGTCTCCTTAAATACCCCCAATTCATATGGGCCAAATGATGGCTGCTGTATGGGGGTTGTGTGGAAGCAATTGGAGCAAATTAGGAAGCATACCAAGTGCCATAACGGGTGGTATACGGGTGCCATGCCGCTCGATATGGGGAACATATGGTTTAGGCAAAACTTTCTATCTTGAAGACTCTATTGGTGCTACAGTAGTCTTCTATAGTATATAAAGGACGCATGGTTCTCCTCTATGATTGGATCCATATGAGGCTTATGCTAGATGGTATGGACGCCGCATGGTTCTCCTCTGTGGTGCTACATTGTCGTATCACTGATTTTTCTCCTTTATTCTCCCAAGTTGCGTCCTCGTGTTCTGCATGGCTTCTTTATGCCTTACAACATTAATAACAAGAGATTAAGCACAAAACAAGCATCAATTCTATGAAGATTACATGATAAGTGTATAAAATACATATAGGAAAATATGTACATTTTGCCACTTATCAAGTTATGATTAGAATATGGTTATTATTAATGTTCTCTTTGTGGATTTTTCCTTTGTAGCATTCTTTGTAATATGGATGGGAAGTCGACTAGTGGGAAGGAGTTATTAAAACTTAATCATAATAACCACTGGGTTTATATTTTTCATTTATAAGTGCATCAACAATTGCCTTCTAACTTGAATTTGTAACATTCTTTTCATATTAATCTCTAGGAAAATTGTATTTTCTATAATCTTTCTTTAAGGACTAGTTGGCATAAATTTTGGGATTTTTAGTTCCGCTAAGTAATTTGGTATAAAATTATTTTTTCTGTATAAATTTCATATGATTTTTTCAATGACTTTCTTTATGCTAGTTTGTCATTTTAATCTTGGATCATGATAGATTTAACATTAATCCACTACAAGAAAATGGAGTTGTAACTACAAATATTAGCGGTGGATTTTATATGTGCAGCTAAATTTATAAACATAAAATCAATGTTACGTATATACCCACTATAAAACCTATGACCACGACATATCCTCATTCATGGTTTCATGAATATCTTTAAGTATAATTAATTATGTTGTATTAATAATATATATATATATTTAAGATTTTATATAGTTTTTTTTAAAAAAATTTAAATAAATTTATATATAGTATTCTTTTAATATAATTAATTTTATGAGTTTAGGTGAAAAAGACCAATTAAATAACCTTTACAAATTTAAGTGTAAGGTATATATATACATCCCCCCTCTCTCTCTCTCTCTCTCTCTCTCTCTCTCTCTCTCTCTCTATCGCGGCCCTCTTCTTTTCTTTCACTTTCTCTGGCGCTGGTTTGACCGTTGTCAATCTTGCGTTGGTTCATGCTTTTGGCCTCCTTCTTTTCTTGCGCTCTCCCTCATTGGTTAGCTAGTTCTCAACTTCATCCGTCTCTCTCTCCCATTTGCTCAAGAGGAGAATGCTTGGAGACATCTCAACCGGAGACCCATAAGGTACGATCTCGGGCTCTAAATCTACCGCTCAAGTTGTCTATTTTTCTATATTTTGGTTGGTTCATTTAGTTTGAGTGTATTTAATTATTTTTATTGTGGATATTTTGGTGATCTCTACTCCAAATTAATGATGGTGCTCCTCCTGCAATTAGGATTAGTCTTTGATTCATATCTTATAGGATTTTCTAAGGCAAATAGAAAAAAAATCCTAAAATAAGGATGAAGGGAACCAACAGATTTTTGGATTTTGTTGTTTTGCAAAATGGGGTTCATCTGAATGCATAGATATCAATTTTTCTTCTTATATTTTTCTATAATTCGTAGTTAGTGAATTTATTACCGTTTGTGTTTTATTAATATCCAAACAACAATGACTAAATGCTTAAGTTGTAAATAATTCTGTTGCTTAAGTTGAATTATTGCGTATGTTAAGCACATCATCTTTTGGTTGGTTCATTTTATACCATGCTCAATTTGTTTCCTTAATTTGCATTAAAATAGATTCTAGATGGAATTTTTACTGTCCTTCTTATACATTAGTTCATGTTCTAGTGAAGGAATACTGTTCTCTTATTTTAAAAAAAGAAGTAAAAAATTGAGCTTGTTAAATATTATTATTTTGTAATTGATAAAGTTTTGAAGTTTGAATGTCTATTTATGTGTCAGTGAGGTGAATTATTTCTTCAACAATTGATGCAAAAAACGAAATGGTGTATTTGGTTGTTTATAGTGATTAGGTTAAAAATTCTAACTCTATTTCTTCTTCTGAAAAAGATATGATGTCATAAATTTTAGATTTATGATGCATATAATAGTCATGAACTACTTAAAATTTTCACTTTATTAATTTCATAAATAGGATTTCATAGTTTTCTAGATTTTTCTTCTAAATAGCTAGATATTAGTGTTTGCAAATGATTCATTGTCAACATAGAATGGTATTTGGATAGAAATAGGATATTTGCTTCTTTTAAGGTTCTTATATTTTTCCCAGCTTGATTCATACATATGTCATTGTTTAGATGTGTATGTAAAAAGAACATGCTTGTTCCTTGTGACTTTGAGAGAGCTTACATTGGTTCAATGGTGTTCTTTTCATCTACTCCTTCATTGCAAAGTATCCTGCGGGAAACTTTCGGTACAAACTCAATAGTTTGCAGAGAGAAAAGAATCAATAAAGCAAGGGAACTATACTATGGTTTCTTTAAAAATGTTAAAAACTTTGAAACAAGCTAACAACTCCTACAAATTCTAAATCCCAAAATTCAATTAGGCTGTAGTAATTAAATAGAAACCATAGAAACACTAGGAACAAAGGTATCTCCTCATAACAAATAGACATAAATTGATTTTCTAAGATATAACAGATACATGGACCATTGAATAGTGGAATTTACACTCATAAACCCAAACAAATATTGGTTTTACTAAAAAAAAATTTACATTGTTATGGCCAATATGACTTGCCTTATGTCACTCACTCGACTCATTAAGAGATCTCATCTTTTTGTTTTAGGTTTTCCTAATGTACAATGACTATTTTAGCCTTCACATTAACTGATAATAGAAATAAGTAAATTTTAAGTTTATATTTTTCTAGATTTCATATATTCTCCCTTCACATATAAGGCGTGATAACATTGTACTATAAGGGCCTATTAGATTTGGATATGGCCAATATTAATGTCAACCATTTCTAATCAATTTAATACATATAGTTTGCTTAGTAGGTTAGATGTACAATTTTTAGACTAAGCCATTCACTTGCTAATTGAAGGCAATTTTTGCCATTCACTAGCATTAAAAGTCTAGTAATAAACATGGATTAATGTCTTGATTCATATTGAAAAAGATGTAATGTAGATTGGGAACTTAAAAAGCCGAGAAAGAGTGAAGGATGTATACAATATACTTACACAGAGAAGAAGATAAGCAACAACTTGATTTTGATACTCAAAAGCTTACTACTATTTCATTACTTCGGTTCACTAGATAATAAAATCATTCAATATGAGATCCATAAACAACAGCTACATGACAAACTTACACAAATACTCATAAAACGCAAGTAAACATTATAAATAACTACACCGAGACTAGTTAACTCTATGCACTAACCTCATTGCACCCAACATGGGCTTCATGTGGATATTCAAAGCATTCACTTCAACAAAACATGCCCTGCCTAACACTACTGCACAGCCGTCATCTTGAGGAATCCACAAGAATTTGCAATCTCCTGTTTTCTTTATATGATCGAAATCAATAATGTTAATGATTTAAAAGAATGCAACTCAAAGTAAACAAGATAAGTTCGACTACTATAAGCGCATCCGATTGTTTACAGCGGCCCTAACTTAATGGGAATATGGATATGCTCGCACAGCAATGAAACAATGGAGCAAGATATATATGGTAAATGGAACAAAAAATTATCATTTACTAACAGACGCACGGATTGAGTTTGTATACACCGCAAGTGCATAGGTCATCAAGTAATATCTCGTGAGTGAGCACGAGGATCCTATTACTTCCTTTTTGCTTAATTAATAACCTGAATGTCTATAGTGTTTCTTAGTTTTACTCCTACAAATTAATTAGTAAAATAACATTGAGGATCGTTAACTATAATTGGAAGGAGTGGGCAAATATATGAGAATTTCCTTAGCAATTACTTTTGAAATGACCTGTGTCATGGCAATTATGTTGTAGTATTTGACCGGGAAAGTTCAGAGGCCTACTGGTCACAATCTCTTAGTAACCAAGTCTAAAACACTAGAAACTTAAGATGGAATTTCTTTCACCCTAACTTCCTTTGTTCGCCTTAAGATCAAGAACTCCTCTAAAAGGGCTAAACTAAACCCTAATCAAGAAATCCATCAATACCTAATCTCTTACCGCATGCATAAATCTAATAAGGCATGTGTGCTCCAATGCGTGGAAAACTCTTCCTCACACATCTACAAAATAAGCATCAAATAATCATGCATTGAATCACAATCAATTAGAAAGATTAATCAAATTGCAAATAAAGATTCATATGTAGAAAATCAAAGTACATAAACATATAATTACCCTCAAATTGTGGTCCTATGGATCAAGAATATAAATTGAAATAATGAAAGATCCATAAAACATAGAATAAAGAATTTTTAAACTAACTTCCTCCAATAGATCTCTGCTGGTTGAGATTGAGAAATCATAAGATTCTCAAGATGGTGCCGAATCTCTTCATGCGTCCTCTACTATTGATGCACATTGACTTCCCCTTGAGAAACTCGCTGGAATCCACTAAAAAATTGATGAATCTCATCTCCAATCGCACAAGTCTCCAAAAATTTGGCAACCCTACACAATTCAGCAAAAGAATCCCACCTATTATTGTAAAACCTAGGGTTATTTATAACCATAGTGAGCAACAGCCTCACCACATCTGTTGTGAAGGATGTGTGAGTAAGTTCTATTGCTTGGGCCATAAGTCACATCCTGGCATGGTCTGTCTTGCAGTTATGTGGATTGGTCATGGATGTTGTGCTTCATAATGGCCATTGTGAAGGCCGTTTTGACTTTTGTGTTGTTCTCTATGACTCCACACTGCAAAGCTTCATTACGGATGTGATAGAAGTAGACAACGGCTGTGGTAAGGTGTCACCATGGCCGTTGTGAGCCGTGTTGTGCTCTGGTTCATCATGTTGATCTGGTTTGGTTCAAAATGTTTTCATATTTGCATCGTTAGCTCTAAGATGAAATAAAAGCCCAAGGTGCACAAAAGAATAAAATTCTGTACTAGTATGGTACTAAACATGTAAAATCTCATGGTAAATGTCGTATAAATGATAAATAAAATACACAATTTCAAACACTTATCTATTACAAATTTTGTTTTTGAAAAAACTTTGATGGCAATACCTCTTGAACCAACAAATTTGTAAACAAGCACATTAAAAAACTAAAAAAATTAAAAAAAAGCTAACTGATTTATGATACTTTAATTTGTAATTTTGGAGATCACTACGAAAGCTATGGGTGTTTACCTTCAGGCATACTCCGTCTCTCCATTTCATTATTAGTCGTTTCAAGTTTTTGGGTGTATATATAAAATATTTCTTGTTTATGCCATTATATTTATTTGTTCAAATTTCTAGAACAATGGAATGCCAAACTATATGTTGATCATTGTGAGTGAGCTGGTTATTGCTATCTTTGTTACCACTAACCTCCAAATCTCATAAGCCATGGCTATAATACGAGCCACTATAATAATTGCATGTAGAAGAAAAAATTTCACAATAATCACCTTTGAATGGAACAAGAATCAAGAAAACTAGGAAATTTTATTAATTCTTAAAATTTTGAATTATTTTCTCTCATTTCTTTTGTATATAATAGCTTTCAAAGTCCCACCATGGTCATAATAGTCAAATGACAAACCTTAGGAATGTCTGACTAAATAGGACTTGAGTTTATTGGCCAAAGATTAAAAATCAAACAAGGTACATTTTGAGCATATTGGATGATTGAACTCAGATTCATGAATCACTAAATGACACACAAATTTACGTGTCTATACCACAAGTGCACGAGTGTCGAAGTAATAAAGTACCCAATGAGTCGAGTAGTCGAATCAACAAGAAACGGAAGTATTAATAGTAATTATTTCTCAGTTATCTAGTTGGAATAAAGATTATGCTGAAATCAACTCAATTGCAAGAGTATGAATATTGCAAGTAAGCAAGGAAAAAGTAGAGATAAGGTAAGTCTCAATCAATAAAGATAATGTTCCCAGGTAATGCTCCCCATGGGATCAGACATGAAGCGCAAGACTTACTAAGTGTTTCTAAACCAAGTTAAATGAGTCGATGTAATCCACGAACAATCAATCCCTGCCTTTGGGCCACCAATACTAGCCCCCTGCGAGGTCCCGGTGGAGAAATTGTTCAATCTTAACATCTCACAGCACAAATGACCGTAATAAACTCTAAGGATACCTAAGAGTACAATCGATTCCTAAAGATAGATCTAACCCTACTTTTAAGTGAAAGATTCCTAACCCCCTATGAGGTCCTACCGGAGAAATCTCTCAATCTCACACCTCACACCAAATATGGTTGCATAAAGCCTTGGGATACGGAAATAGGAAGCACTCATCGGAGGGAAAAAAGAACACTCCACTATCTCATGACTCACCCTCTCAACCCTCTTCAATCTTGAAGTTCTAACCATAATGGAGGCCTCTCTCTCTCACCAAGGCAACAAATCAAGCAATACAAATCAATCACAAAGATTAATATGATATGAAAGCAATGAGAAAACAAGATTGAAAATTCAAATAAACTCGGATTTCATAAAAAGCATAAAATAATTCAATACAAAGATATGATCCTAGGGTTCACATGCCCAAATACCTATTAGGGTTTAGCCCTCCATGGGGTAAATTACAAAGCAAAGAATAATGCAATGAAAAGCAATAAACACCATGGAATAAACCCCCCTTGAATTCATGATGATGGCCTTAATGGGTCGCTCAACGTTTTGAAAGATCCCTCTCTAAAGCTAGGTTGCCAAAGGCTCCCTTGACGCTATGACTAAGAAAAGATCTATCAAAGTTGGTGAAAAATGCCCTCCAAATTCACCAAAGAACTCTTCAAATCCTAGCTGCTTCGAACTTCAAACACTAGCAAAAAGTCTCCAAAGAATAGGGCTATTTATAGTTAGAAACCGCGTCTGTCACGTGCCTCCATGTGACCGTGTTAGATTTCATGCGACCGCATGAGCTACAGAAATCCCCACGTGACCTCGTGGAATTTTCACGCTGTCGCATGAACAGTGCTCTTCATAAACACAGCTCGCACACTCTTCTCTTGAGGCTACATTGTCAGGCACACGGCCACATGGTAAGTTATAAGACTTTTCATCATCAAATTATCTTTGGGAAACTCTTTCATTCTTCACAGAAATAAGGACGTGGGAGTGTGACCGCCTTTGTGCCCTTCCAATTCACAAATTGGCTTGAATTCTCTTGGAAGTTGGCACATACACCCATGTACATGAGATCCTCTTATGTCTTGATCCTTATGTTGTACAAAAACTCTCAAAATGTGCCTCCATAACATATCATTGCTTCCTTTTCGGCTTTCATGGCATTCACAACATATTTGCATAAAAGAAGACCAAATACACTTTATGAGACATAAACCATGGTAAAAAATGATGCTCAATGCACGTAAAACATATAGAGAAATATGTTTACTAAAGCACTTATCACTAAACCAATGACATTTGGAATGAATAGAGCCTGAAATTAAAAGTAAACTTTAAACTTACCTTTATTGGAGATTGTTTATTATGCTTATTTTTGTTTAATTCGGTATTAGGATGCTATTATCTCAAATTACCTCTTATGTAAAGTCTTGATAATTTTAGATATCATATTTATAAAGATGCTTCAGAATAGGTTAACTCTGATACCATGGTTCTGGAAATTGATAATAGTGAATATGCACATAAGACCATTAGATAAGATCAACTAAGTGGGTCATTTAACAAGTTCTAAGCTAACTTGTTTAAAGGTGGTGATTCACATTGGCTTTTGTAGCTTAGGATTGTATAAAATTGGTGCTAAGCTCTTCATATTTGCTAAAACATAGCTAATTAGCACAATTTTATTTTTTTTTATTTAAATGGATTCTAAACGAAGATATGGTTTCTAGTTGATGATCTTTAGTTTTCCTCTTTCTTAAAAAAACCACTCATAAACTTTTCTCCCAAAATATTTCGATAAGATATGAAGGCTGACAAACATAATGGCCCTCGTGCCATATAGATTAATTAAAAAAATTAGCCAACATTAAAAAAATTTATATATGCATATTTGCGTCTAGTTAGGTACATTGATTACATGCCCCCAAAACATGGAATATGCTATGTTGTTGAAGTCTAACATTCACAGCTATTTGGATTTTTAATAACATGTAAGATTTTGTGTACATTTAGTGTTTCAAGAGAAGTTATTATCTTCACACCCATGTAAGATATGATGGGTCTTTTTTATTATCATGGTCACAATACATTACATAGAATAAATATACATAGATAGATATCACTTTGTAGTACGCAATATATGTTGTATGAGACAAATGGACCTCTTCCAAGCAGTGGTATTTGTATTAAATGACTATATTTTGCTGCCTTTTCAAATTAATATCAAGCTTGTCTCAGTGTTTAGTACCTTTTTCCGAATTTTGCTACCAACTTGATTGGAAAAACATCTAAAGAGGTATAATATATTGAAATGCTTGATTCATTTCTTCCATGAATTGTAGCTCTATAACTTCAATTATTTTGTTTTGGACCTGAGTTTTTAGTTTTTTTTTTGTTGAGTTAAATCTATTGCTGATCCATGTGTTAGGTTGTTGGTTTTTTATTGATTTATCAACTAGTGACAGAAGTTTCTCTGTTCTGATAGTCTTCGGGATAGGATTTCATGGTTCTTCGTTCTGCATATTGATAGTAGAAGAGATTAAGAATGTGTCCATGTCTAATACTTATTTTTTAAAACCCTATGATGTTTCTCCATCCTCATGAGTCAAAGGCTGGTCCTAAACTAGGATTGGAAATATTTGAGTTTCTTAGAAATAAAATTTGGGATTCTTTTTAAATATTTTTCTCCTAAATTGTTGATTGTGTCCGGGCTCACATGGATACTCATGTTAGTTAAAAGCAGCCTCCAAACATACATGAGGATGTACACTAACAATAATCACATGTAGAGATATAGCAACCAATATTCTTATGTATTAGCAGTATTGATCATAGTAATAGACAATTCTTGTGGACTAGCCCATTCTCATATATCATACGCCTTTGTGTTGATCTGCTTAATTTTTCCTCAACTCTTTTGAAATTATTGGTAGCTCTGCATGTATAGCCTTCATTATACAGCATTCTAAGTAATGCCTATTTATTCATGCTCAGTGAAATCTTGTCAGTTGCATAGGTATCTTTCTTTTTTAACATATATGAGTTATTGTTATCTAATTGGTATATCTGTTTGCAATTCCAATCAAGGACATTGGTGTTCAAGAGCTAGAATAAGAGATATTATCATGTATTTTTGAAAAAGGTTGGAAAAAATATTTTGCTTATATATGTTTCTTTGAAGTTAATTTTGGCTCTATGTCTGATTGTTTTACTTCTCTTTCAAGGACCTTGATGACTCTCTTTATAGAGCTTCTCATGAGTAGAGTTGATTGAGTCTGTTAAGGAGAAGCGACCTTCAGTTATTTTTATTATAAGTAAGGAAGTGAATTTTAAAATTTCAAATCTATAAAATACATAGTTTTTCGTAGCCAAGGAACTGAACATTAATGACAAAGTGGTTAGAAACTGAAATCCGAACTGGTGAAGCTTGTTAGCCTTTTTACATGGTTCTTAGCCATGTTACTGGTGAAGCTTTGTCAATTGAGCAACGAGGTGAATTTTGTGTTCAAGGACCAACCATCATATTGGACTTAATAGTAGGACACCTATAATCCCATATATAGATAAAAGAAATTACCAAATAAAAAACTTGCCAAGTATAGATTGATATATGTGCCCATATCATATTTGTCTTTAAATCAGTGATGATATTGATACTATTGTTCTAGGTAGCAGCCATAGAGGTGGAACAGGTGCTTAATTCTTCAGCAGATATTCTTGAAGCTACAGTTATCTGATAAGCATTGATGGCCCTCTTTTTCTCATATGTTTTGTATCTCTATTTCTTACATTGTTAGATAGTTATTTATTTATTTCAGTTTCATATATATTTGGCTTTTTCTAGGTGCTATGCAGATTTATGTTTTGGCAAGGCAACTCAATAAGCATTCCAAGTAAATGTGACTGTGGCTATGATATGCTTATTTGACCCTTTCGGAATTTGAGCACATTCTTCTCCCTTAATAATGTTTTTCCTTTACCACTTTATGGATTGTTTTGGCATGATTTCAATAATATTGAGAGCCCCCTATGATTTCTGTTATTTTTGGTGTTGAAACTAGATTTAATGCTCTAATCTATGTTTTGTTGGTCTAGCTATGAGTTACTTTTAAAGTCATGACCAATGAGTCATTAGTGATACTTTTGTTTCGGTAATCATTTCTGCACCATAGCCATGGTGGTTTTTGATGAAACATTGTAAGTGTTTTATTTTTAGGATTCAATTACAAGCTTAATATTCTTTCATTTGATTTGGTGTTATTAGGCTTATATATTTTATTTGAATATTAACCGAATTAATTGAGATTTTTTGCATTTAAACTATGTGCAGGTATGTAAAAGTGGATTAGGAGATGGATGGTCAATTGTTCTACAGCTTTATTAAGTTTGAGAATAATCTTAAGTGAGATCCAATCATGCTCTGCCTTACTAGAGCCTTGGTTGCTCTAGTCTTCTAGGCTTAGCTTTCGAAACCAGTATATATATTGACACACCCCTTGCGTATGTACCGCAAGTGGACGGGTTGTCGAAGTGATAATTACCCTTGTGAGTGGGTACTCGTGTCCACAAGGAATAGTGATCGGAAACACTAGAATTGCTATTTAACTAGAATGATGATGATTCTAAGATGGTGTGAACAATATCAATGTGAAAAAGCAATAAAGAAAACAAGAAAGAGAGGGTAATAAAATGAGAGGAAAAACAGTTGATAGAAAGTGGGACACCCCAACATTGCTCATCCTACGACTATTGCTACAAGTGAAAGACCAATCATTATGTCTCCCAACTAATGTCTAATGACTTGTGGAAAATCCTTAAACATACAGTCCCAAACCTAAGCTAAACTGTGACTAACCATATACTATGCCCTGGAAGAAAAATCGCTCAATCTCAACACCTCACACTGCGCAAGGCTGCTTAAAGCTCTAGGAACTCCAAGTGATAAACCATATTCCTTAATCTAGATCTAACCCTTTGGTCATGGCGAAAGACCCCTAGTCTCAATTAAGCCCAAGCACTAAGGATTGTTACAACGCTTCACTATGTCACTTGCGCAACTAAGCCCCAGCAAAGTTCCTCTCTTAGCACTTCACTCTATTGTGACTGCAAAGAACTCTTGGAACACGGAGGTAGGATAAATCACATAGGAAGGGAAAGGGGATGTTCGGCTATCTCTCGACTCACCCGCGCAACCCTCTCCAATCTAGCTTTGTCTAACCTTCGTCGCGTGTCACTCATCCATAAGGATTACCAAGATGGATTCTCAACCCTTATGTCACTCTAAGGGAAAATCACTTCAACAAGCATTTAAGATTGGACCTCAATTAGAACATCAGTTAAAGGAAACATAATAAAAGGTCAATAAAACAAAATCATCTTTGGGTTTACAAGTCCAAGCACCCACTAGGGGTTTAGCTCTCCATGGAGCAAGATACAATCAATAATGAAATTAAAAGTAAAAAAATGCAATCCATAAGTAAAACCCCTTTTGTAGTTCGTATTAATGGTCTTGTTGAGTAGCCTCATCTTCTACAAGGTTCCCTCCTCAAACCTAGGCCACATTTCGCGAATCGATGCTGACGAAAGCTACCCCAATAACTATCTTCCGAAGGAATGCGGTGTTGAAGGCTATAGAACCACTCAACAAGGCCTGCTAAAGCCTCTCCAAACCCTAGCCACGAGTGCCTCTAAAGATGAGCAAAAGATGGGCCAAAGATCCTTCAAAACAGCTGAAATCGTGACTTAAATAGGGCTAGAGTCGGGCATCCACACGGGCGTGTGGAATTTCCACATGCCCGTGTGAATTTCCACACGCCCGTGTGAATCTCTAGGGAACAGTAACTACTATAGTAATTTATTACAGTACTTTGCTACAGTAACTACTACAAATACTTTGCCAAAATACTCCCGAATCCACACTTTTCATCGAGGCCACATGAAAGAACACACATCCATACGGTAGATCGCATTGGGTCTTCAATAAATGTCACATGGATGACGGTCTTATTAGTAGCGCGCAAGTCAAAACACGCGAATTTGATTGCCTTTGTGACACTCCAAACCATGTATTTGCTTAAGCATGATGGAGGTTGGCACACAATCAAGTGTCTTTGAGCACAACTTGTGTCCCCGCATTTGTTCACTCCAAAATTCTATCAACAAAGTGCATCCACGATATACGTTTTGCTCCTTTCTTCCACTATTATCTCTATAACCGTATATGCATAAAAGAACATAAATACACATGTATAAGCAATAAAATCTAAGAAAAGTAATGCTCAATGTAAGAAAAAGAATACTTCGTATTGCTAATACACAAGCACTTATCAAATTCCCCCGCACTTAAGTTTTTTCTTGTCCTCAAATAAAAACAACACATTAAAGCATAGAAGAAGGAAAAATTGAAAGTGTTTTGCCTTAGGTTCACCAAAAGCATGCAAGGAAAACATTCTACAAGTAAAGAAAAAATTTAACACCGAATAAGAAAAATCAATGCTCTAGCTAAAAACTAGAACAAAAAAGGACAATAAACCCAATATCATGTAAGTGTGTGTAAACTCAATCAAGTCAACTCAATGTGTACTCCTCAAAGTTCCAAGTACAAGGACTTATTTATGTAGAAAAAAAAAGTGAAGGTAGTAGCTTCACACATCCTCTAAGGTAGCCCTTTCCTAAGCGGCCGTAAAGGTGGATTTCACACTTTCAAGTTGGTAGATCTTTCTACAGGGGTGTAGCTTTCACTTATCTCATGAGATATCTCTTTTTCTCATGAGAGCATAACTAGTATCTGACTTATGAGAGTAACTTCATACTTCATAGGTGGTAACTCTTTCCACCCCTACTTCAAAAAGAAAACAAACCTAAATTTTTCTTTTTCGTTTTCTTTTCAGTCAACCATTTTTTCTTTAAAGAAATTAAAACAAGAAACAAGTAAACTACTCCCGTAAACCTCAAACTTGAGTTTCCACAATGTTTAATGAGCGAGTAGTGCAACAAGTGTCCTGCGCTTAACGCCTTAATGTACGCATGCAAGCACAATAAAATATAAATCAATTAAAAACATATGTGGAGGTGGGCAATTGAAATAATACTCCTCTGAACTCATAATGGTACATTTGATAGAGCTATATTCCTTGAGAGTTGAGTTCCAATGGATTGTGGAGCACACATGGCCATGTGAAAATCATAATAACTGTGTTTATGACTATTCTTCAATTTCCATACTTACAAGACCATCTGCACGTATACACAAGGGGTTCAGTGAAGCTCAATAAAAACAAAACAAACTCAAGTATATAAAGATATGAAAATGAAATACAACTCGAGACAAACAAAAATAAAAGATAAACTCAAAAGGAGGATCCTTTCTTAGTGATACAAGTCCAGAATATAATGCTGAAATGAAATACGAAAAACATAAAAGCAACTACAATAAAAACACATCAAGCATTAGTGTCAGGCTTTTGTCTCTACTACTACTTCTGTTGATGAAGTAGGTGGTGCTGGTGAAGATGGAGGTGCTGGTGGATCAATTGGTGCTGGAGGACTCCGTGGTCTCATCACGAACGGAGAAGTCGAGTCTCGCTCTAGTAGCTGTTGTAGAACTTCGACATGCGCCATGACCTCTGTGTGGTTCACGGCCTGTGTCACGCGAACCTCAACCAAATTAGATTGTAGCACCCCCATAGCATTCTCGAGCCTTTCAAAATCATCATGGGCTCGAGTAGGAGAGAAAATCCGGATTGGTGGTGGCTTCTATATTGTGGGTGGTGACTTTGTCTCCATCTACTCCTCCTGTAGCTCAGGAACAGGCTGAGAACCCTCGGCTGTATCTCCCTTGGCCTTGACTGGCTCTAGTGGGGGCATGTTCATCACATACATCCCATCTCGATACCTCCTGATCATACCCATCTATTGTATAGTCTCTAAGCCGAGGGGTGCTGGTACTACAATCTTCTCAGACCCTCTTATCACGTCCAGGAGTCCCATACCCATAATGAGTATCGTAATATACGGGCTTAAGAAGATTACTCCGACTTTGGCATACTGGCCCTAGTGGCGTAAGTACTCCTCCAGGATCTGCTTAAGATGGATCGGCTCGCTCTGCAATATGGAGTACAAGTACAATAGCTCCTATCTCCTTGGTACCCCTGTGCTGTCAAAACTCCCGTTCACTGATCGGCTGAGAATGGGGTGGATGTACCTGTATGCTGGCTGAGAAATGTAAGTAGCCTTGGACACTCCAGACTCGTACTTGTCCTAACCATATAGTGTCATGTATGCTCTCTACAGTATCAAACTACCCGGATAATCGGTCAACAGTTGATTGTCCTCCTCAGTGTCCGTAAACGCCTTGTCATATAAACCTAGTCTAACTAAAAACTGTGTGACGCTCATACTGTGATACTGCTTAAATGTTATGAACTGTATGGCGTCGATACTATCAAGTCTCCTATAAGACCGATCGAACTCAAAGGATGCTAACATCTCTAATGTCAACATACGAATGGCAAGCTCACGAATAGACAACAATCTATGCCAACTACCTACGGTAAGGAGCTCCTCAACCTCATCGGCCATGTCATCTGGAAAATGAGTCTGTCCAAAATTAAGCTTCACCAACCTCTCAGAACGAACCTGATGCGTGGGAATCACAAATTCCTCATGTTCCGGCTATGGAGAATGCTCGCGTGGATGCTTGCTTGCTTGCTTTTTCGATCTGGGGGCCATATCTGCATTAATTAAAAAGAATATCGATCAAATAAACTTATAAACAATACTGTAGAAATCCACACGGTCGTGTGGATCCATGGGGCGTGAAAAGCGCACGACCACAACGTAAAAACTCCAAAATACATCCAAAATTTATTGAAAATTCTTTCTACAAACTTGCATAAACTATTTAATCATAAAATATACCAACATTCACATGATTAAACCAAAATAAATCAATATTGACAAACAAAAAGGGAATGAGGATTTACTGACGAAATGACAATGAAAATCTTGAAATCGGCAGGAAAACTAGAATGCAATCCCTCAAAATCGATGGTGAGAAGTCGGGAGAGTTAAAATATGTGTTCTCTTAGCATTTGTGAGTGCAAAAATTAAAAGGCACAATAGATTTATAAAGAAAAGTCATGGCCTTTTGAGTTTTGTACATCCACACGGGCGTGTGGAAATTACCCACGCCCGTGTGACTCCACAGGGGAGCTTCACAGGGGCACTCACACGCCCTGGTGTACTCTCCGGATAGTACATCTTGCCTCTAAACATATCCACACATGCATGTGAAAGTTCTCCACACGCGTGTGCCCAACCTACAGGGGCACCCATATGCCCCTGTGGCTTCTCTTTCCAACCGAGAATTTGACTAAGTGCTCCACACAACCGTATGGAAATTCCACACGAAGTATCGATACTCACAGGGGTACTCACAGGGGCACTCACACGCCCCTGTGCCTTCTCGGGATGGAAGAGAACTCCCTATAAAGTTTCACATGGGCGTGTGGAAATTACCCACGTCCGTCTGTATTTCACAGGGTCATCCACAAAGGCAGACACATGTCCCTGTGTCTTCTCGGGATAGAGCTATAAACTCTGTAGAGAAACATACGCCCCCGTGGAAATTACCCACAGCGTGTGACCGTCATAAGGCCGTTCATAGGGGTAGACACATGCCCCTGTGTCCTCTTGGGATGAACTCTAAACAAATACACACTCCCGTGTGGAAATTCCACATGACCTTGTGTCTTCTCTGGATGACTTAGAAAAAAATCACAGACTCTGCTGAAAATTTGGCATAATTGCACACACTCAGAGCCTGCCTATACTATGAATAACTAACCAGAGATTCATGGAAAACATGCCCAAACGGCCAAGTAACTTTGTCAATCACAATTAAGTAGACGAAAACACTAATGATCCATGAGAAAAATATAGCAATAGCATGTAAAAGATTAAGACACCAATACTAAAGCTCTTATTCATGCAAGTGTTAAGCTAAAACCTAGAAAAACAGTAAAGACTTGGGTTTCCTCCAAAAAAGCGTTTGTTTAACGTCACTAAGCTTAACGTACCTTTTCTTACCTTACAGGGGCTCATAAATGAAGGTTTCCCTCTTACTAACAAACTGAAAGCATGATGAGCATAATCTTTTCAGGGTAGAGGAAGAGTTATCGAGCTTGTTACCACACAAAAGTTCATCACACTTACTCCATGCTTGCACATCCCTATTAGTCTTGGGGCGCTTCTTGTGGCATCTTCTTGCTTGATTAATCTTTTGGATCATCCTCTTCACATTGTACTTGTCCTCTAGGTTAAGCATTTAAACTTCATCATTCTCTACCTCTTGATCTAGCAACCCCTCCTACGTGTATAGACACATCATTTCCTACATGTATTCATCAATTAGCTCATTAGTAGTGTCAAGGAAATACAAAGTATCATCAAAATCAAGAGAATATCTCATGGCTTTGGTGAGGCGTTATGTCAACTTATCATCACCAACTCATAAGGTCAACTCCCCACCGTCCATGTCAATGAGAGCCTTGAAAGTGCGCAAGAATGACCTCCCAAGTATCAGCAAAACATTGACATCATCATCAACATCGAACACTGCAAAGTGCACAGGAAATATGTACTTGTCGACCTTCACAAGTACTTCTTCGATGATGCCTCTCAGATGCCTAACTATTCGGACCACCAATTGAAGTGTCATCCGAGTGGGCCGAGGCTCTCCCTAGCCTAGCTTCTGTAAAAAAGCATAAGACATGACGTTGATGCTAGCCCTTGAATCCGCCAATGCCTTTTCTTCACCCAAATTAATAATTTTGCATTTAATGATAAAGCTTCTGGGGTCCTTCTTCTTGTTCGGCATATTCTTTTGCAACACCGGTAAACATAAAGCATCTAGAATCATAGATGCACTCTCCTCCAACTTCCTCTTGTTGGTCAAGAGGTCCTTGAGAAAATTTGCATAACAAGGTATTTAAGACAACACCTTTACAAATGGAATGTTGATGCGCAACTGCTTGAATAGACACAAGAACTTCTTATATTTCTCATCATTTTGGTCGTTCTTCAACCTTGAAGGGTAAGTGATTCTTGGCTTGCAAGGTATGGGTGCCACCTCTTTCTCTTTGTTGGTTCTCTCCTCAACCTCCATGACCATGGGTGCTTCAACATTGGTCTTCTCATTCGGGAGCCTACCCCCAACTTTATAACCACTTCTCAGAGTGATTGCCTTCACATGTTCTCTTGGGTTGGTTTCTATGTTGCAAGAAAAACTCCCTTGAGGTCTTTCTGAGAGTGACTTCATAATTTGGCCCACTTGGTTCTCCAAGTTGTGTAATCATCCAGTGTTCACGAAGTATGGCCTCAATCAATTGAAATATTGTAGCCGATGATTGAATGAACTTGGTCAAGGCCTTCTCTAGGTCGGTCATCCGGTATTCCAACCCTGAAACTCGATTCTTCATGTTCAGGGCTTGTTGTTGTTGTTGGAAACCCGGTGGTGCCATATTCTTCTATTGCACTTGATTACTCTAAGAATAGTTTGGGTGGCTCCTCGACCCTATATTGTAGGTATTGCTATATGGATTTCCTTGACCTCTCATTGCATTCCCTACAAAATCCACTTGTTCGACCGAGAATGTTCCACCAATAGAAATCGGGCAATCAGATGGAGCATCTCCTTCCCCACACCCAGTGCAACTCTTCATAGCCACCACTCTGGGAAAAGTTAGAGTGTCTAACTTATTGCTCAATGGCTCAACCTGGTCCACCAATGAGGTAACATCATCAATCTCATGAAATCCGGCTACCTTCTTTCTGTCCCTTGTATTCAACTTATAATTGTTCATAGCCATTTCTTCAATTAGATGTCGGGCTTCTCCAGAGGTCTTACTCCCTAAGGTACCTCCTACTGCAGCATCAAGTAACTGCTTCATGGCTTGGGTTCAACCCACTATAGAATGTCTGAATAATCATCCACTCATGGAACCCATTGGAGCTCCTTGAACCTATCCCATGTCTCAAATAGACACTCCAATTCTGTTTGCATAGAAAAGGATATTTCATTCCTAAGTTTTACAGATTTTCCAGCAGGAAAATATCCGGCAAGAAAAGCTTCTACCATCTTCTCCCTTGTAATGATCGATGCTCTGGGTAATGAATGTAGCCATTGCTTCGCTCTACCTTTCAAGGAAAATGGGAAGGCCCTCAACTTGATAGCATCATCAGTAACACCATTGATCTTGAGCATGTCGCACACTTCCAAAAAGTTCTCTATGTGATTGTTTGGATACTAATCGGGCAAACCATTAAACTGTGTCGACTGCTATAGCCGTTGGTTGAATGCTGGCTTGAGCTCAAAATTCTAATCTGTAATCGGTGGCCACACAATACTGGATTGTGTGCCAAGAACTTCAGGTCTAGCATAATCTTAGAGTGTCTTTTGCTGATCATTCTGTTCTGCTATGTTTAAAGACCTTTCACCTTCTATCTCAGCTTGATTTGACTGTTCTTGCACAGGTTCTTTTTTTCTTGTATGAATTCTTCTTCCAATGTTCGGATCTCCTTCATCCAATATCGAAGGGTTTCCTCGGTCACAGCCTGGAGCTGCAATAAAAGAAAGAAAACCAAATCAGAACAATTAAAGAATAAGAAAGTGTGAAATAGAACAAGTGATGAATAGCTAAAATAGCAAAGTACAAAGTGTTTCCAAAACGCCTATTCCCCGGTAATGGCGCCAAAAACTTTACACGCCTGTGTGTATTTCATAGGGTCATCTACCTGGGCACACACATGCCTCTATCTCTTTTTGGGATAGAGCTCTGAACTCTGCAGAGAAACACATGCCCGTGTGTAAATTACCCACGGGCGTGTCACTGTCACAAGGTCATTCACAGGGGCAGACACATGTCCGTGTGTCCTCTCGGAATGAGCTCTGAATGGAGACACATGCCAGTATTCTATAGAGTTCTATTGGTTTCTTGTGTTTAATCTTGTTTTTGCAAAACTTGATGTGTTTGATTTGCATAGTTTCTTGGGTAAAACTCGCTGTATGGATTACAGTAGTTGTAGTTTCCTTGTGTGATTACAAAACTCATTAAACATTAAACCATAGTTTTTGATAAGTGCTTGTGTATAAGTAATACGAAGTATTCTGTTCTTATATTGAGCATCACTTTTATCAGGTTTTATCACTTATTCGGATGTATTTTTGATTTTTCGTGCATGTAGGATTGTGGAGACAAAGTTTGAAGAAAGGGAGCAAAAGTAAATCATCGATGTATTTGTTGATGAAGGTCTTGGATTGAACAAACGTGAAGGCACAAGTTGTGCTCAAAGATATGTGGGTGTGTGCCAATCTCCATTGTGCTCAAGTGAATACACAAAGTGGAGGGGCACAAAAGCAGTCACACTCATCTATCCCGACTTGCGCAATACTAGCAAGAGCTTCATCAATGTGGTTCTATTGAAGACGTGAAGAGATCTACCGCATGGATGTGTGCCCATTCATGTGGCCTCGATCAAAAGAGAGGATTCAGTAGCATTTTGGCTGACACACCCCTTGCGAGTGCGTACTGCAAGTGCACGGCTTCTCGAAGTAATAAAGTACCCTAAAGAGTGGGTAGTCGTATCCGAAGGGAATAGTGCTCACAAACACAAGTATTGCTATTTAACTATAGTGAAAATGATTTAAGAGTGGTGTTAACAACATCAATGAAAATAGAAATAAAAGAAAAAAGAAAGAGATGCAATAGAATAATTAAAGAGGCAACCAATAGAAAATGGAGACCCGGATATTGCTCACCTTAGGACAATTGTTTCAAGTGCAAGAAAAATCATTATGCCTCCTAACTGATGTCTAATGAGTTGTGGAAATCCTAAGACACACGGCCCCAAACCTAAGATCAACCGTGACTAACCCTGACACTATGCCCGGCGGAAAGGGATACTCTCGATGCCTCATATTGTGTGGGATTGTATGAAGATTTGAGGATTCCTAGTGATAAACCCTATTCCTGAATATAGATCTAACCCTTTGCTCCAAGCGACATACCCCTAGTCACAATTACGCCCCAGCACTAAGGATTACTTTAACAATTCATTTTGTTGCTCGCGCAACTAAACCCCAGTGGAGTTTTTCTCTTAGCACTTCACTCTATTGTGACAGCAAATAACTCTTGGAACGTGGAGGTAGGATAAATGACATCGGAAGGGAAAGGGGACGTTATTTTACATCTCTCCTCAACCTCTCGACTCTCTCCAACCTAGCTTTATCTAATCCTCATGGTGTGTCACTCATCCATAAGGATTACCAAGATGGATTACCAACCCTAGTGTCACTCTAACGGAAAATCAATTCAATAAGCATTCAAGGTTGGAACTCAATTGAAAACAACAATTAAAGATGCATAATAAGAGATCAATGAAACAAAGTCATCCTAGGGTTTACAAGTCGAAGCACCCACTAGGGGTTTAGCTCTCCATGGAGCAAGATACAATCAATAATGAAATCAAATGTAAAAGTATCCAATCCATTAGTAAAACCCCCTTGTAGTCCGTATCGATAGTCTTGTGGAGTTGCCTCATATTCTCAAAGGGTTCCCTTGTCAAGCCTAGGGCACACCTTGCTGAATCGACGCCAAAAAAAGCTCCCCCAATAATTATCATCCGAAGGAACGCAATGTCGAAGGCAGTAGAACCACCCGAAAGACCTAGCTGATAACGCCCCTTGCGTGTGACCCGCAAGTGCACGGGTTTGTCAAAGTAATAAATCCCAGGTGAGTGGGTATCGTATCCACAGGGAATAGCCAATAGAAACACAATGATTGCTATTTAACTTGGATGAGAATGAATCAATGATGGTGGGAATAAGATTGATATGAAAAGATTAAAAGAAATAAGAAAGAGAGGCATGATAAAATGAGAGGAAAGACAATCAACAGAAGTGGGGTACTCAGACAATTCTCCCCCTAGAACTAATGTTTCAAGTGCAAGACCAACTATTATGTCTCTTAATCGATGCTTAATGAGTCGTGGGCATCCTACCCCTACCCCTAGCGATTAGATGAAGAATTAGTACTTTAAGTCCAATCCTTGAGATTCAACAACCCTACCCCTAGTGGGGTACCACTATATTACTTGTGTGTGACCCGTACACTTGCGGATAACTCATCAGTAGTACAATAACACGGGTGAATTTTGGTTGTTTCTTTGGCTACTTTAGTTTAAAGTGAAGCTTAGACTCTTAGGAAATCATTGGAAACTCCAGAACCCTGTTTTGAGCCAACCATAGGCCTCGTTTGAGGTTGCATTACATGTTTAAATTCAGGGTTGTTGCTTGTGTGTGTGTTTGTGTTTGGTTGGTTAAGTGGTAAAGGCTGGTTGTGAGGTAAGTAGCTGGCGGAGGAGTAGCTTGCTTCTGATTTTCTCAATTAAGTTGTGAGTTGGATTATATATTGCATGATTCTATAGAATATTAATTTAAAACCTCTATTGATTTACTTGAGAGTTTTTCCATGACTTTATCATTTTGCGTTAATGGTTTGATCAATGTGGAAAATGAATTCCATGCTATTGAATTATTGATAAGTGTTCAAATGTGTGCATTATCTTATTTGTATTTTAACACTTAGCATATATTTTGTTAAAAAATTGATGTATTTTTTGTGCCCAATCATGTATTATCTGTGACACGCCCTTTGTGTGTGTACAAATGCACGGGTTGTCGAAGTAGTAAAGTACCGTAGTGAATGGGTAGTCTTATCCAAAGGGAATAGTGCTCAGAAACACAAGTATTCCTATTTAACTATAATGAAGATGATTTAAGAGTGGTGTGAATAATATCAACTCAAATGAAATAAAGTAAAAAAGAAAGAGACGCAATAGAATAATAGGAGAGCCAATTGATAGAAAATGGGGCACCCGGACATTGCTCACCCTAGGACTATTGTTTCAAGTGCAAGACCAATCATTATGTCTCCTTACTGATGTCTAATAAGTCGTGGAAATCGTAAGCCACACGGTCCCAAACTTAAGATCAACCGTGACTAACCCTCATACTATGCCCCGTAGAAAGGGATACTCTCGATACCTCACAATGTGTGGGGTTGCATGAAGATTTGGGGACTCTAACTGATAAACCCTTTTCCCTAATATTGATCTAACCCTTTGGTCTAGGAGAACGACCCCAAGTCACAATTAAGCCCTAGTACTAATGATTACTTCAGCACTTCACTCTGTTGCTCGTGCAACTAAGCCACTGTGGAGTTTGTCTCTTAGCACTTCATTCTATTGTAACCTCAAAGAACTCTTGGAATGTGGAGATAGGATAAATCACATCGAAAGGGAAAGGTGACATTCCGCTACCTCTTGACTCACCCGCTCGACCCTCTCTAACTTAGTTTCGTCTAACCTTCGTGGTGTGTCACTCATCCACAAGGATTACCAAGATAGATTCTCAACCTTAGTGTCACTCTAAGGGAAAATCAGTTCAGCAAGCATTCAAGGTTTGAACACAATTAAAGAAACATAATGAAAGATCATTGAAGTAAAATCATCCTAGGGTTTACAAGTCCAAGCACCCACTAGGAGGTTTAGCTCTCCATGGAGTAAGATACAATCAATAATGAAATCGAATGTAAAAGCATGCAATCCATAAGTAAAACCCCCACGTAGTTTATATCGATGGTATTGTGGAGTTGCCTCATCTTCTCCAAGGGTTCCCTCATCAAGCCTAGGGCACACCTAGGCGAATCGATATTGGCAAAAGCACCCCCAATAACTATTTTCGAAAGAAATGGGGTGTTGAAGGCCGTAGAACCACTCCAAAGACCTAGCCAAAGACTCTCCAAAGATCGAGAAAAGATGAGAAAAAGATAACTCAAAATGTCTAAAATCGAGGCCTAAATAGGGCTGGAATCGGGCATCCACACGGGCGTGTGGAATTTCCACACTCCCGTTTACATTTCCAGGATTTGAATTTTTGCGAGCTGTGAATAGCAGCTGCTACAGTAATTTTGGTGGAGTGATTGCTATAGTAAATTGCTATAGTGTTTCTCTAAAATACTCCCGAATCCACACTTTTCATTGAGGCCACATGAATGAGCACACATCCATGCAGTAGATCAGATTGTGTCTTCAATAAAATCACATTTGACAAAGATCTTGCTAGTATTGCACAAGTTGAAACACATGAGTGTGATGGCCTTTGTGCCCTCCAATTTGTATGTTCGCTCGAGCACGATGGATGTTGCCACACACTCACATGTCTTTGATCACAACTTGTATTTTCGCATTTGTTCACTGCAAGATTTTATCAACAATATGCATCCGCAATCTACTTTTGATTCTTTTTTCCACTATTGTTAATAATTGCTTGTGTGTTAAGAATGTGCAGTATTATTTCCTTTCGTTAAGAATTACTTTTATCAGGTTTTAGCGCTAATACATGTGTATTTGTGTTACTCTGGTGCATGTTGGGTCGTGGAGCTAAATATGTAAGAAAAAAGCTAATGTAGATCATGAATGCACTATTTGATAAAATCTTGGAAGGAACAAACGCGAAGACACAGGTTGGATTCAAAGATATGTGAATATGTGTCAACCTCCCTGTATTCAAACAATCACATGGTTTGGAGGGGCACACGGGCAGTCACATTTGAGTATTCCAACTCGTGCAATGATAACAAGATCTTCATCAATGAGTCTGTTTATTGAAGAAGTGATGCAATCTACGGCATAAACGTGTGCCCATTCATGTTACCTTGATAAAAAAACATGGAATTAGGAGTATTTTGGGGGGGAGGGGTATTGTAGCAGGTACTGTAACAAAATACTGTAACAAAATACTACACTTGTTACTGTTCATAGCCCGCAGTAAATCAGGATTTCAGAGAATCCACATGCGGAATTTCCACAGGGGCGTGTGGAACATCCACAGGGCCGTGTGGATGTCCAGTTCTAGCCTATTTAAAGCCGTGATTCAGCCTGATTTAAGGATCCTTTTTCCCATCTTTTTTCCAACTCTTGCGAGGCTTGCGACTAGGGTTTAGAGAGGTATTGGTAAAGCTTTTGGAGTGGTTCTACGGCTTCGACACCACGTTTCTCTTGGAAGATAGCTATTGGGGTAGCTTTCGTCGGCACCGATCTGGCAAGGTGTACCCTAGGCTCGATGAAGGGACCTTTGGAGAGGACAAGGGTACTCCACAAGACCATCGACATGACTACCAAGGGCGGTTTCCTATAGATTACATGTTTTTAGTTTCAATTTTACTATTGATTGTATCTTGCTCCATGGAGAGCTAAACCCCTAGTGGGTACTTGGATTTGTGAACCCTAGGATATATTTGTTTCATTAATATTTTATTATTCTTTCCTAAATTGATGTTTTAAATTGAGTTCCAATCTTGAATACTTGTTGAATGATTTCTCCCTTAGAGTAACACTAGGGTTGAGAGTCCATCTTGGTAGCCTTTGTGGATGAGTGACACACCATGAGAGCTAGACAAAGCTAGATTGGGGAGGGTCAAGAGGATGAGTCCCCTTTCCATTCTGATGATATTTATCCTACCTCTATTTCTTAGAGTTCTTTGCAGTCACAGTAGAGTGAAGTGCTAAAAGATGAACTTCATTGAGGCTTAGTTGCACGAGCAACAGATTGATACGTTGAAGTGAACTTTAGTATCTGGAGCTTAATTGTGACTAGGGGACTTTGGCCTGGACCAAAGGGTTAGGTCTACATATAGGAATATGGTTTATCACTTGGTATCCCTCGAGCTTTTGCGACTTTACACAGTGTAAGATGTTGAGACTTGTCAATTTCTCCGCTGGGGCACAATGTAGAGTTAGTCACGGTTGACCTTAGGCTTGGGATCGTGTATCTTAGGATGTCTACAACTCATTGAGCATTAGTTACGAAGCATAATAGATGGTTTTGCACTTGAAGCAATAATCCTAGGCAGAACAATATCTGAGTACCCAACTTCTTATCGATTGCCTTTCCTCCCACTTATTTGTGCCTCTCTTTCTTATTTTTTTAATTTTATCTACATTACATCTTATCAACACAATCAACTAATTGAAGAAATGGGGTTAAATAGCTACCTAAGTTGTTTCTTAACTAAGTGACAACAGGAGGTACCTTAGGTAGCAAGACCCCCGGTGAGGCCCACTAACTAATTGAAGAAATGGGGTTAAATAGCTACCAATGGAATGCTAGGGAGAAGAAGAAGGTGACCGAGCTTCATGAGATAGATGTAGTAACTTCATTGGCAGCTCAAGTGGAATCATTGAGTAAGAAGTTAGATATTCTAACTTCGAATAAAGTGGTGGCTGTGACTACTTGCATTGGGTGTGGTGGAGGACATGCTCCCTCCGATTGCCCGATCTCCATTGGTGATGCATCTTCGGTTGAGAATGTTGATTTTGTGGGTAATGTGATGAGGAATCAAGGGAATCCATATAGCGACACCTATAATCCGGGTTGGAAGAATCATCCCAATTTCTCGTGGAGTAACCAAGTTCCACAAAAGGCTATGGGGCCACCGGGTTTCCAACAACAAGTGCCAAACATGGAGAACCGAGTTTCCAATTTGGAGAAGGCCTTGACTAGATTTGTGCAATCATCGGATATAAGGTTTCAATCAGTTGAGGCTACACTTTGCAACCACACTGCTTCTTTGCACAACCTTGAGAATCAAGTGGGGCAAATTGCGAAGTCTCTATCGGAGAGACCACAAAGAAGCTTGCCAAGCAATACCAAGACCAATCCTAGAGAGCATGTGAAGGCGATCACTTTAAGAAGTGGTCGTGAGGTTAAAGGTAGGTTTCCGAGTGAGAAGCCCAATGAACACACACCTGAGGTCATAGAGGTTGAAGAGGGAACAAGAAAAGAGAAGGAGGTGGCACCCTCACCTTTCAAGCCAAGAATCCCCTATCTTCTAGGTTGAATAATGACCAAGTGGATGAACAATAGAAGAAGTTCCTGAGTTTGTTCAACCAACTCCACATCAACATTCCTTTTGGTGAGGCATTGTCTCAAATGCCTAAGTATGCAAAATTCTTCAAGGACTTGTTAACTAACAATAGGAATTTAGAGGAGGGTGCTTTAGTGATATTAGATGCTTCTTGCTCGGCGGTTTTGCAAAAGAACATGCCGAACAAGAGGAAAGACCCGGGAAGCTTCATCATTCCGTGCAACATTGGCAATTTAGGTGAAGAAATGGCATTGGCGGACTCAGGGGCTAGTATCAACGTCATGCCATACACCTTCTTTCAGAAGCTAGGCTTGGGCGAGCTTAGGCCTACTCAGATGACTTTGCAATTGGCGGACCGAACGGTGAGACGTCCGAGGGGTATCATCGAAGGTGTGCTTGTCAAGATGGACAACTACATATTTCCTGTAGATTTTGTAGTACTAGATGTCAATGAGGATGCAGATGTACCCTTGATACTTGGGAGGCCGTTCCTGTAGACTTCCAAGGCATTGATTGACATGGATGGTGGGGAGTTAACTTTGAGAGTTGGAGATGACAAGCTCACATATCGCCTTGCTGAAGCCATGCGGCATTCTCTTGATTTTGATGATACTTTATATTTTCTAGACACTACTAATGAGATTGTTGATGAATACATGCAGGAAATGTTCAATCCAGATCCATACGAACGCTTGTTCGACCAAGAGATGGAAAATGAAGAAGTTATGTGATAAGTGCTTGTGTGATAAGAATACGAAGTGTTCTTTCGTTATGATGAGCATTACATTTATCATGTTTTAACCCTAATATGTGTGTATTTATGTTATTTTCATGCATATAGGGTTGTGAAGCTGAATCTGATAGAAAGAAGCCAATGTAGATCATGAGTGCACCATTTGGAGGAAATCTTGAGAAGGTTCAAATGCGAAGACATAAGTCCAGTTCAAGATGCTAGAATGTGTGTCAACATCCTTGTATTCAAGCTAGCACAATGATTTGGAGGAGCACAGAGGCAGTCACATTCTAAGTATTGCAGCTTGTGCATGTGTAACAAGATCTCCACCAACGCGGCCATTCATTAAAGAATCAAAGCGATCTACAACGTAAAAGTGTGCCCGTTTACGTTACCTTGATGAAAGCATGGTTTCGGGAGTGTTTCGGACCAATACTATAGCAGGGCACTATAGAAACAACATACCAAAATACTGAAGCAGGTATTGATCACGGCCGGCCGAAGAAAGGTTATCCAAAAAAGCCACATCGGGGTGTGGAAATTCCACACGCTCGTGCGTTAATTCCACACGGGCCGTATGAAATATTCACATGGGCGTGTGGATTCCCGATTCCAGCCCTTTTTAACGCCGATTTCAGCCACGATTTTAGGATACTTTTCTCCATCTTTTCCCCAACCTGAGAGAGGATTGAGGCTAGGGTTTTGAGAGGTTTTGGGTAGGGATTGGGAGAGGTTCTACGGCTCTGACATCATGCTCCGTTTGGAAGAAGGTTAGTGGGAGAGCTTTCGTCGGCACCGATCCAGCGAGGTGTATCCTAGGCCGGACAAAGGGACCTTTGGACGAGTAGAGGACTCTCCACAAGACCATCGTCACCACTATCGAGGGAGTTTTCTATGGATTCATTGATTTTACATTCGATTTCATTGATTGTACTGCGCTCCATGGAGAGCTAAACCCTCTAGTGGATACTTGGATTGTGAACCCTAGCATGTATTTGTTTCATTGAACCTTGTAATTATGCTTTCATTAATTGATGTTTCTATTGAGTTCCAATCTTGAATGCATTGATTGTATGAATACTCCTTTAGAGTAACACTAGGGTTGAGAGTTCTTATTGGTAACCTTTGTGAGTGAGTGCCACACCACGAGAGTTGGACAAAGCTAGATTGGAGAGAGTTGAGAGGGTGAGTCGAGAGATAGCGGAGCGTCCCCTTTTCCCTCCGATGTGATTTATTATGCCTCCAATTCCTCGAGTTCTTTGCGGTCATAATAGAGTAAATGGGCTAAGGGATGACCTTCCGCTGGGGCTTAGTTGCGAGTGCAATGGAGTGAAGCGTTGATACGATTTTAGCATCTAGGGCTTAATTGTGGATAGGGACCTTTCGCCTGGTGACAAGATCTCCTTGCGTATATCCCGTAAGTTCACGAGATTGTCGAAGTAATAATCTCGGGTGAGCGGGTATCGAATCCATAGGAAGTAGGGAATAAAAAATACTCAATTCGATTCTTAGCTATATAAAAGATCAATGATAATGAGTGTGACAATGATTCAATTCTCAATAGTAAAAGAAACAAGTAAGAGAGCAAAAGTAAAGAAGGGGGTAAGGCAATCGATAAAGATGGGGTACCTGGATAATGCTCCACCTAGGATAATTGTTTCAAGTGCAAGAACCCTCTATTATGCTTCCTAATCAATGCAATGATGAGTCGCTGAAAACCTTAATTACATAGTCCCAAATCTAAGGTCAACTATGCCTAACTCTATACATGTCCCGGAGGAGAAATCGAACAATCTCAACACCTCGCACTCGCATAGAGTTGCAATGAGCTCTAGGGAATCCGAGTGATAAATCTCTTCATAATTATAGACCTAACCCTTTGGTCCAGGTGGAAGGTCCCTAACCACAATTGAGCCCTAGATACTAAGATCACCTCAACGCTTCACTCCGTTGCACGCGCAACTAAGCCCCAGCGGAAGTTCATCCCTTAGACCATTCACTCTATTATGATCGCAAAGAACTCGAAGAACGTAGGTAGAATCTATCACGCCGGAGAGGAAAGGGGACGCTCCTGTACCTCTCGACTCACCCTCTCAACCCTCTCCAACTTAGCTTTGTCTAACGCTCGTGGTGTGTCACTCACTCACAAGGTTACCAACAAGAACTCTCAACCCTAGTGTCACTCTAGGGGAAATGTTTATACAATCAAGCATTCAAGGTTGGAACTCATAATAAACATCAATTTATTGAAAGCATAATAAAGAGGTTCAAAGAAACAAATACATCCTAGGGTTCACAATACCCGAGTACCCACTAGGGGTTTAGCTCTCCATGGAGCTAAGTACAATCAAAGAAATAGAATGTAAAAGCAATAAATCCATAAAGAAACCCCCTCGATAGTCGTGTCGATGGTCTTGTGGAAAGTCCTCTACTCGTCGTCCAAGGATTCCCTCGTCCGGTATAGGATACGCCTCGACGGAAGCTCCACTACCAACCTTCTTCCTAAGGAATGACAATGTCGGAGCCGTAGAACCTCTCCAAAACATTGGCAAATACCCATCGAAACCCTAGCCGAAGCCCTCTCTCAAGTCGGGGAAAAGATGGAGTAAAGAATAGCAAAATCGGGGCTAAATCGGCTTTAAATAGGGCTGGAATCGGGCGACTACACGGGCGTGGATGCTCCACGCGCCCGTGCGAAATTTCCACACGGGCGTGGATAATTTCCACACGCCCGTGTGGATTCTCTGTTTCTCTGGTTTCTCGGCCGGCTGTGAGCAGTGCTGCTACAGTATATGCTACAATGCTCTGCTACAGTATTCAACCTGAATAGCTTCCCAATTCCATACTTTAATCGGGGTAACGCAAACGGGCACACGTTCACATCGTGGATCACTTGCTTCTTCAATGGTGTACACGTTGGTGGAGCTCTTGTTCTATGTGCATAAGTCAGAATGCTCGAATGTGACTTCCTTTGTGCCCCTCCAAATGGATGTGCCCACTCAAATACGAGGAGGTTGGCACACACTCTAGCATCTCACACCTGACCTATGTCTTCGCGTTTGAACCTTAGCAAGATTTCCTCCAAAATTGGTGCATTATGATCCACATTGGCCTATTTCCTTCATACTCGGTCTCACAACCCTACCTGCATAAAAGTAACATAAAAACACACATATTAGTGTAAAAACCCGAGAAAAGTAATGCTCAACATAAGGAATGAACGCTTCGTGTTCATATCGCACAAGCACTTATCACCTGGACCAAAGGGTTAGGTCAACATATAGGAAGAGGATTTATCACTTGGAATCCCTAGAACTCATTGCAATTCTACACGAGTGCGAGGTTGAGAGATTGTTCAATTTCTCCTCCGGGACATGTATAGGGTTAGACATGGTTGACCTTAGATTTGGGATCATGTATTAAAAGATCTCCAAGACTCATTAATGCATTAGTTAGGAACCATAATAGAGGGTTTTTGCACTTGAAACGATTGTCCTAGGCGGATTAATATCCGAGTACCCCATTTATATCGATTGCTTTACTCTTCTTTACTTGTGCTCTCTCTCTCTTATCTCTTTTACTTTTGTTTGCAGTACTTCTTACCACACAAATCACTATTCATATTCCGCTTAGTTAAGAAACAACTTAAGTATTTTTATTCCCTATTCCTTGTGGATACGATACCCACTCACCTGGGATTTTATTACTCGACAAACCCGTGTACTTCTGGGAAATACGCAAGGGGCGTTGTCACCCTACATGCGCAACGGAACACAAATACAAATGCATAAGCGATAAAATCAGAGAAAAATAAAGCTTAATGTACGAAAAGAACACTTCGTATTAGTAATACACAAGCACTTATCAATTTGCTTTGTAGGACACAAAGAAACCATGGAGATCCTAAGTATATAATTAGGGCAAAAAGAAAGAGAAAGCTAGGTTATGCAGTACTGTAGTAAATTTACTTTAGTTGAATCACTACAATAATTTCCTGTAGCAGTTACTATAGCACCTAGAGATTTTTCAAGATAGAAACTTTGGCCGAAGTCATACGGCCTCGTTACGAATCCTTATCAGACCTACATACCCCCAGGTATTGACCCTGCTATACAATGATTTCTCATTATTTTGGCTTCATATGGTCTTCATACAGCTTTATACTGCTTGTATAACTCGAGGGGTATAAAAAGAACATTTCAAGGTTGAAGAGGCCATCAAAATGCCCATCAACAGAACCCAAGACTTCGCCATTTCATAACTCCTTCATGCCACATTCATGCTATAGTGGTGCTACAATGATTAGGCTCTCAAACGTCTTTTTCAATGTCGATTTCTTCCTTATTTGCGTCTCGAGCTAACCTAGGCTTCCTTGAGTCCTAAAACATGAATAAAAATAATTAAACCACAAAAATGGCATCGATTCATCAATTAATACATAAATAGTAAAACATATATACGTATAAAATACACACATTTAGGCGTTTATTAAATGCCTCATCACAGATTTGCTTCATGAATGCGTGTGCAAATAATTTACAATGGGCTGAACTATTTTACTCTCCAACTCATTGATGCCATGGCTGGTGGATTCCTATGCAACAAGTATCTTAATGAAGCAGAGCAACTCCTTCAATCTATGGTAAGTAATAAATCTCAATGGCTTTCAAGAGGAGGACCGTAGAAAGCCGCAGGAATTTATGAAGTTGGTAACAATAATGCTTTCGCTGCAAAAGTGGATGTTTTGGCCCCAAAAATAGTTCTCACGAGTAGTAGCTCAAAGTCAAAAACAATTATGAGCTGTAGCAATTGTGGTGGCGAGCATGGAGTTGCCAAATATTATATTTCTAGCTTCTCTGATGCCCCTATAGAGAACATTTATTACATTGGGGGGGCAAAGAAATCAAGGGAATCCATACATCATAACATATAATCCGAGGTGTAGGAGCCACCAGAATTTCTCAAGTACAAATCCCTCCAAATCGGCAATGCAAGGTCGGGAAGTGATATGAGAGTGCTCTCAGATGAATGGAGAATGTTAGGATGAAGAGGAACGGTGATCCATTAAAAGGAACTCGCGCCTATTGGCATTCTGTACATCTGCGCGGGCGTGCGAAAATTACCCACGCCCGTGCGCCTCCACAAGAGAGCTTCACAGGGGGAGACGTGCGCCCCTTTGCGCTCTCGGGATAACACTCAATCTCTCTGAACGCAACAACAAGGGTGTGCGGAAAATACCCACGCCCGTGCGCTCGACCCACAGGGATTTTTTGTCCAATCGAGAAAAATCGCTAAGTGTTCCGCACTCCCCTGTGGAAATTCCACAAGGGCGTGGACATTCACAGGCCCAACTCACAGGGGCAAGCGCACGCCCCTGTATCTTCTCGGGATGGAGAGAGCTCTTCTACAGAGATCCGTATGGGCGTGCGGGAAATACCCACTCCCGTGCGGTTGTCACAGGTTCGCCCACAACGGTGAGTTCACGCCACTGCGTGCTCTCGGTATAATTTGCTAACTCCCTGCAGGAAAATGCATGCCACGCCCCTGTGTCATCTCTGGATGAGCTCTGAACAAAAATGCATTCCTGTGAGGAAATTCCACACTGGCGTGTGTTTTCTCTAGACACTTAGAAAACTTTGCAAGCACTACAAAAAATTTCTGAACACAACTATACACTCAGAGCTTGCTTTACAAGGCAACTTTAACCAGAGAAAACAATAAAAAAATAAGCTCAAGTGACCTAAACTTCCCCAAATCCACATAAAAACACATGATGACATTAAAAATCCACAATCAAATATAGCAAAAGCATCTAAATATCAAGACACAAGCACTTAACATTTTATTCATGCAAATACTACACTACTCAACTAAGAAAATAGTAAACACTTGGGTTACCTCCCAAGCAGCGCTTGTTTTACGTCAATAAGCTTGATGTACGTTGTCTTACCTCACGGGGTTTCATAGATGAAGGTTGCCCTCTTACCCATAGCTTGAAAGCATGAAGAGCAAACCTCTTGAAGGTAGAGGGGGAGTTATTGGGCTTGGGACCACCTATCAATGGTGCATCAAATTTGTTCGGTTCACGCGCGTCTCCAACAGCCTTGGAGAATTTCCGGTGGCGTCTCCTACCCCTCTTCATCTTATGGAGCATCTTCTTCAGGATCCCCGAACTAAATGGTACTTCTTCAGTCGAACCAAGCATCATAACTTCTTCATTTTCCACCTCTTGGTCGAACAAAACGTCGTACGGGTTCAGATTGAACATTTCCTGCTTGTATTCATCAATAATCTCATCAATAGTGTCCAAAAAATACAAAGCATCATCGAAATCAAGAGAATGCCGCATGGCTTTAGCAAGGCGGTATGTGAGCTTGTCATCTCCAACTCTCAATATTAGCTCCCCACCGTCTATGTCAATCAATGCCTTGGAAGTCCGCAAGAACGGCCTCCCAAGTCTCAAAGGTACATCCGCATCCTCATTGATGTCTAGCAATACAAAGTCAACCTGAAAAATGTACTTGTCTACCTTGACAAGCATGTCTTCAATGATACCCTCGGATGTCTCACCGTTTGATCCGCCAAATGAAAACACATCAGAGTGGGCCTAGGCTCTCCCAAGCCTAGCTTCTGAAAGAAGGTGTATGGCATGACGTTGATACTAGCCGCTGAGTCCGCCAATGCCATTTCTTCACCCAAATTGCCAATGTTACACGCAATGATGAAGCTTCCCTTCAACCTCTATGATCTCAAGTGCTTGTTCATTGGGCTTCTCAATCGGAAGCCTACCTTTAAACTCTCGACCACTTTTCAAAGTGATCGCCTTCATATGCTCTCTAGGATTGGTCTAAGTATTACTTGGCAAGCTTCCTTGTGGCCTTTCCGATAGAGACTTCGCAATCTGCCCCACTTGCTTTTCAAGATTGTGCAAAGAAGTAGTGTGGTTGCGAAGTGTTGCCTCAACTGATTGAAACCTTGTATTCGATGATTGCACAAACCTAGTCAAGGCTTTCTCCAAATCTGTCATACAGGTCTCCAAGCCTGAAACTCAGTTGTCAATGTTTGGGGCTTGTTGTTGTTGGACACCTGCTGACCCCATGGCCTTTTGTGGACCTTGGTTGCTCCACGAAAAATTGGGATGATTCTTCCAACCCGAATTGTAGGTGTTGCTATATGGATTCCCTTGGTTCCTCAATGCATTACCCACAAAATCGACATTTTCAACCGAAGATGCATCACCAATAGAGATCGGGCAATCAGAGGGAGCATGTCCTCCACCACACCTTGTGCAAGTAGTCACGGCCGCCACTCTATTCGAAGTTAGAAGATCTAACTTCTTATTCAATGATTCCATTTGAGCCACCAATGAAGTTACTGCATCTATCTCACAGAGCCCGGCCACCTTTTTCTTCTCCCTAGAATTCCATTGGTAGCTATTTAACCCAATTTCATCAATTAGTTGACGGACCTTCCCGCGGGTCTTGCTACCTAAGGTACCTCCTGCTGCTGCATCCAAGAGTTGCCTTGTACTCAGATTCAACCCATTGTAAAAGGTCTGAACAATCATCCACTCCAGGAATCTGTGTTGCGGGCACTTTCTCAAGAGCTTCTTGAACCTTTCCCACATCTCAAATAGAGACTCCAATTCTGACTGTACAAATGACAAGATCTTATTCCTAAGCTTTGTAGATTTTCTAAGAGGGAAATAATGGGCCAGAAAACATCTACAATCACTTAAACCCTTCACTCTGTTATACTCGCAACTAAGCCCCAGCAGAAGGTCATCCTTTAGACCATTCACTCTACTATGACCATAAAGAACTTGAGTAAATAGAGGTAGAATAAATCACACCGAAGGGAAAAGGGGATCCTCCACTACCTTTCGACTCATCCACTCAACCCTCTCCAATCTAGCTTTGTCTAACTCTCGTGGTGTGTCACTCACTCATAAGGGTTACCAACAACAACTCTCTACCCTAGTGTCACTCTAAGAGAGTATTCATACAATTAAGTATTCAAGATTGGAACTCAAATAAAACATCAATTAATTGAAAGCATATTAAAGAGGTTCAGTGAAACGAATACATCCTAGGGTTCACAAATACCCAAGTACCCACTAGGGGATTTAGCTCTCCATGGAGCTAATTACAATCAATGAAATCAAATGTAAAAGCAAAGAATCCATAGAAAACCCCCTCGATAGTCAAGGTGATGGTCTTGTGGAGAGTCCTCTACTCGTCCAAGGATCCTTTTGCCCATCCTAGGATACACCTTGCCGGATCAATGCTGACGAAAGCTCTCCCACTAACTTTCTTCCAAACGGAGCACGATGTCAGAGCCGTAGAACCTCTCCCAATCCCTAGCCAATACCTCTCAATACCCTAGCCGCCGCCCTCTCTCAAGTTGGGAAAAAGATGGAGAAAAGAATCCTGAAATCAGGGCTGAAATCGGCTTTAAATAGGGCTAGAATCAATAATCCACACGCCCATGTGGATACCCATGTGGATTTTTCACACGGGCTTGTGGAATTAACGCACGCCCGTGTGGATTCTCTATTTTTATCGTTCTTCAGACGGCTACGAACAATATCTATTACGGTGTTTTGCTACAGTACCTGCTACAGTACCATCCCCGAAACACTCCTGAATCCATGCTTTCATCGAGGAAACATAAACGGGAACACATTTACATCATAGATCATTTTGCTTCTTCAATAACAAACATGTTGGTGAAAATCTTGCTATACATGCATAAGCCAGAATGCTTGAATGTGACTGCCCTTGTGCCCCTCCAAATCGTTATGCTAACTTGAATACGAGGAGGTTGGAACATATTCCTGCATTTCAAACCCGACTTATGTCTTCGTGTTTGAACCTTCTCAAGATTTCCTCCAATTGGTGCATTTATGATCCACATTGGCTTCTTTCTCTAATATTATTCTCCATGGAGAGCTAAACCCCCTAGTGGGTACTCGGATTGTGAACCCTAGAATGTATTCTTTTCATTGAACCTTGTTATTATGTTTTCATTAATTGATGTTTTTATTGAGTTCCAATCTTGAATGCATTGATTGTATGAATTCTTCCTTAGAGTGACACTAGGGTTGAGAGTTCTTGTTGGTAACCCTTGTGAGTGAGTGACACACCACTAGAGTTAGACAATGTTAGATTGGAGAGGGTTGAGGTGGTGAGTCGAGAGGTAGCGGAGCGTCCCCTTTCCCCTCCAGTGTGATTTATTCTACCTCTAATTTCTCGAGTTCTTTGCGGTTATAGTAGAGTGAATGGGCTAAGAGATGACCTTCTGCTTGGGCTTAGTTCTAGTGCAATGGAGTGAAGCGTTGAAGAGATTTTAGCATCTAGAGCGGAAGGTCCTAGCCACAATTATCACTTGGAATCCCTAGAACTTATTGCAATTCTATATGAGTGCGAGGTTGAGAGATTGTTTAATTTCTCCTCCAGGACATGTATAGGGTTAGGCATGGTTGACCTTATATTTGGGACCATGTATTAAAGAATCTCAATGACTCATTAATGCATTAGTTAGGAAGCATAATAGAGGCTTTTTGCTCTTGAAACGATTATCCTAGGCGGATCAATATATGAGTACCGCATTTATATCGATTGCCTTACCTCTTTATTAATTGTGCTCTCTCTCTCTCTTGTCTCTTTTACTTTTGTTTGCATTACATCTTGTCACACAAATCACTATTTATATTTTGCTTAGTTAAGAAGCAATTTAAGTATTTTTACTTCCTACTCCCTGTGGATACAATACCCACTCACCTGGGATTTTATTACTTTGACAAACCCGTGCACTTGCGGGACATACACAAGGGGCGTTGTCATGTTTTTGGCGCCGTTGCCGGGGATTAGGCATTTAGAGATACTTTGCACTTTATTTTCTTAGCTATTCATTTATTCATTATATTTCACATCTTCTTTCAAATCATCGTTCTGATTTGTTTTCTTTTTTCTTTGTACAGCTCCAAGTTCATGACCCGAGGGAACCCCTCAATATTGATTGAAGGAGATCCTGAGCTTGAACGTACACTTAGAAAAAAAGGGAAAGAACCTGTGCAAGAACAGTCTAATCTAGCTAATTTGGAAGTTGAAGGGTCGAATAATATGGTGGAACAAAATGAGTAACAGAGGACATTGTCCGATTATGCCAGACCTTTAGTATTGGGGATACAATTGAGTATTTTGTGTCTACCGATTACAGCTCAGAACTTCGAGCTGAAGCCGGTATTGATTCACATGTTGTAGCAATCCACACAGTTTAATGGTTTGGCCGATGAGGATCCTAACAGTCATATAGAGAACTTTCTCGAGGTGTGTGATATGCTTAAGATAAATGGAGTGACGGATGATGCCATCAAGTTGAGATCCTTCCCATTTTCCTTAAAAGGGAGAGCGAAGCAGTGGCTACACTCATTACCTAGAGCATTAATTACCACATGGGAGGAGATGGTAGAAGTTTTTCTTGCCCGTTATTTCCCTCATGGGAAATCTGCAAAGCTTAGGAATGAGATCTCATCCTTTGTAAAGTCAGAATTGGAGTCTCCATTTGAGACGTGGGAAAGGTTCAAGGAGCTCTTGAGAAAGTGTCCACAAGACGGATTCCCAGAGTGGATGATTGTTTAGACCTTTTACAATTGGTTGAATCCGAGCACAAGGAAACTCTTGGATGGCACAACAGGAGGTACCATAGGTAGCAAGACCCCCGGTGAGGCCCGTCAACTAATTGAAGAAATGGGGTTAAATAGCTACCAATGTAATGCTAGGGAGAGGAAGAAGGTGGCCGGGCTTCATGAGATAGATGCAGTAACTTCATTGGCGGCTCAAGTAGAATCATTGAGTAAGAAGTTAGATGTTCTAACTTTGAATAGAGTGGCTGTCGTGACTACTTACACCGAGTATGGTGGAGGACACGCTCCCTCTGATTGCCCGATCTTCATTTGTGATGCATCTTCGGTTGAGAATGTTGATTTTGTTGGTAATGCCATGAGGAATGAAGGAAATCCATATAGCAACACCTACAATCCGGGTTGGAAGAATAATCCCAATTTCTCATGGAGTAACCAAGTTCCACAAAAGGCCATGGGGCCACTGGGTTTCCAAAAACAACAAGCCCCAAACATGGAGAACCGAGTTTCCGTTTTGGAAACCTGAATGACAGATTTGGAGAAGGCCTTGACTAGATTCATTCAATCATCGGATACAAGGTTTCAATCAGTTAAGGCTACACTTTGCAAGCACACCGCTTCTTTACACAACCTTGAGAGATCACAAGGAAGCTTGCCAAGGAATACTGAGACCAATCCTAGAGAGCATGTGAAGACGGTCACTTTGAGAAGTGGTCCTGAGGTTGAAGGTAGGTTTCTGAGTGAGAAGCCCAATGAACATGCACCGAAGTTCATAGAGGTTGAAGAGGGACCAAGCAAAGAGAAGGAGGTGGCACCCCCACCTTTCAAGCCAAGAATACCTTATCCCTCTAGATTGAAGAATGACCAAGGGGATGAATTATACAAGAAGTTCCGGAGTTTATCAAGCAACTCCACATCAACATTCCTTTTGTTGAGGCATTGTCTCAAATGCCTAAGTATGCAAAATTCTTGAAGGACTTGTTGACAAACAAGAGGAAGTTAGAGGAGAGTGCTTCAATGATCTTAGATGCTTCTTGCTCGGCGGTTTTGCTAAAGAACATGCCGAACAAGAGGAAATAGCCGGGAAGCTTCATCATTCCATGCAACATTGGCAATTTAGATGAAGAAATGGCATTGGCGGACTCAGGGGCTAGTATCAACGTCATACCATACACCTTCTTTCAGAAGCTAGGTTTGGCCGAGCCTAGACCCACTCAGATGACTTTGCAATTGGCAGATCGAACGGTAAAACATCTGAGGGGTATCATCAAAGATGTGCTTGTCAAGGTGGACAAGTACATTTTTCCTATAGATTTTGTGGTGCTAGACGTCGACGAGGATGCGGATGTACCCTTGATACTTGGAAGTCCTTTCTTGCAGACTTCCAAGGCATTGATTGACATGGATGGCGGGGAGTTAAATTTGAGAGTTGGCGATAACAAGCTCACATACCGCCTTACTGAAGCCATGTGGCATTATCTTGATTTCAATAATGCTTTGTATTTTCTAGACACTACTGATGAGATTGTTAATGAATATATGTAGGAAATGTTCATCCGGACCCCTACAAGGGTTTGTTCGACCAAGAGGAGGAAAATGAAGAAATAATGATGCTTGGCTATATGGAAGAAGTACCGTCTACTTTGGGGATCCTGAAGAAGGTGCTTCGGAAGATAAAGAGGGCGAGGAGACGCCACCGGAAAGGCTCCAAGGCTGTAGAGCTGCGCGTGAACCGAACAAGTTGGATGAACCATTGCTTGGTGGTCCCAATTCTGATAACTCTCCCTGTACCTTCAAGAGACTTTGCTCGTCACGCTTTCAAGCCATGAGTAAGAAGGTAACATTCATCTATGCCCCCGTTAGGTAAGGACAAGGTATGTCAAGCTTAGTGACATAAAACAAGCGCTTCTTGGGAGGAAACCCAAGTTTTTACTGTTTTTCTTAGTTGTCAGTTTAGTTTATGCTTGAATAACTTGTTGATTGTTGGTGTTTTGATTTTTAGTTACTTTGCTGTGTATTATATTGTGGATTTTTAATGTCATCATGTGTTTTCATGAGGTTTTGGTGAAGTTTAAGTCGCTTGAGCTTATTTTTAATGTTTTCCACTGGTGTATTTTGCATAAAAGGGCATGCTTTGAATGTGTAAACATGTTCCGGAAATTTCTACAGAGGCTGCAGAGTTTTCTAAGTCATCCAGAGGTAACGCACTGGCGTGTGTAATTTCCGCACGCCTGTGGAGTTGTATTGAAAGCTCATCCAGAGAAGGCACAGGGGCTTGGACTCGCTCCTGTGAGTGACCTTGCGATTTTTGCATGCCCATGTGTAACTTCCACACGGGCATGTGCTTTCCTGCAGAGACTTGGCAAATTATCCCGATAGCACACAGGTGCGTGGACTCGCCCCTGTGAGCAACCCTGTGAAAAACACAAGGGCATGGAAATTTTTCGCACGCCCGTGTGGATCTCTGCAGAAGAGCTTTCTCCATCCTCGGAAGACACATGGGCATGCAGCTACCCCTATGAGTTAGGCCTGTGAATGTCCATGGCCGTGTGGAATTTCCGCAAAGGCGTGCGAAACACTTAGCAATTCTTCTCGGGTGGACAGAGAAGTCACAGGTGCGTGCGGCTGCCCTTGTGGGTCGGGCGCATAGGCGTGGATATTTTCCTCACGCCCATGCGGATGCATTCAGAGGCAGTGAGGGTTTTCCTGAGAGTACACAGGGGCGTGCATCTGCCCCTGTGAAGCTCTCCTGTGGAGGCGCACGGGCGTGGGTAATTTCTGCACGCCCGTGTGGATGTATTGAACACCAAGAGATGCGATTTCTTTTGAAAGGATCATTGTTTCTTCTCATTTTCACACTTCCTATTCATTTGTAAGCACATTCATACTTTTCCTGACTTCGTATTGCCAATTTGGAGGGATTTTTACTTGGTGTTTTGGCCAATTCAAAGTTTTTAATCTTAACTCATTGGTAAACTTTTATCTTTGTTTTTCTTCATCAATTCTTGATTTAATCAATAAAACCGGTCAATCATGCTTCCTTTCTACAATTAGAATGATTATACATGTTAAGAATGAAGTTAGAAAGAAGTTAAAAGTGAATTGCTGGATTTTTGTGGCGTGGCTGTGTGTTAGTTCACGCCTCGTAGATCCATACAGGCGTGCGAAAATTCCACAAGACCGTGCGAATTTCTGCCGCATTACTCAATTAACTTGTTTGATCGAGTTTCTTTAAAATTTTGTAGGTTATGGCACCTCGGTCAAAGAAGCAAGCTGATAAACGGCCGCGTGAGCCATCTCCCGAACCCAAGAGCATGAGTTTTACAATTCTCGAGCATCAGGCGAGGTTTGAGTGGCTTACTAGTCTCAGATTTGGTCAGACCAGATTTCTCGACGTGAGCACACTTAGGAAGATTCAGGTGGCAGAGGGTATAGCAGACTAGATCGAGGACATGCGGTTGGCAGCTGGGACCATTTACTATCGATCAGTGATCCTGTCATCCGCGTACTGACACTCGAGTTGCTAGCCTCATTCGAGTTTGATCGCTCATACTTCAGTTTCGACAGCGTTAGTGCCATTTAGTTCAGAGCCCTTGGACAGCATCATAGCTTGAGTGTGACTCAGTTTGTGATCTTGATGCAGTTATATGATGCGGCTTATACAAAGATAGAGGAGTACGAGCAGCTGCCTACAGATTATCCTGGGAGTTTGACTTCGCAGCGTGCGTACACAGTATTGTGTGGACAGGGGCAGTATGAGCCTGGGGTTTCGAAGGCCACTTGCCTCTCCCGCCCGAGTTATAGATACATTCACACTATTCTGAGCAGGTCAGTGAGCTGGCGAGGCGAAAGTACTTGTGTGCTTAGCGGATAGGAGCTTTTATATTTGTACTCTATTGTACTGCGCACACAGATACATTTAGGGCATATCCTGGCAGAGTATATTCGACATCAGGGGCAGTATGCCAGACTTGGATTGATTTTCTCAGGCCCCTATATCACGAGACTAGTCATCGGTATGGGTTTACTCAATGCGATCAGAGGGGCCGAGAAGGTGACTATACCTTCTTCCCTGTGTATGGAGACGCTAAGGTTGATGGGGATGGTATGGAGAGTTCAGTTAGGACTATATGCTCTGATTATTCCTGCCCCAGAGATAGTTGAGGTTGAGGGAGACGATGCTGGGGCTTCTCAGCCTGCTTCCGAGCCTCAACCTCAGCCGATGGAAATCGACGCATCTCCTGTGGCAGAGGACCCACCCCCAGTACGCATGTTTTCACCATCTCGAGCCCATGATCGTTTTGAGAGGCTCAAAAGTGCTGTGGGGGTGATACGGACCGAGATTACTAAGGCACGAGTAGGGAAAACAGAGGTTCGTTCAATGCAGGCCACATAGTTCACAGAGTTCATGGCGCGTTTCAATATTCTACAGCAAATCCTCCAAAGAGACGTTGCCTCACCATTTGTGTTGTGACCCCGCACCTCTCAGGCACCTCCTACATCATCCTCACTAGATCCACCAGCGCCGTTCGACTATCCAGCAGAGGAGCCAGAGCACGGCACCGACACTTGATTTATTTTCTTTGGTTTTTATTACTTTTTGCATTTCATTCCAGACTTGTATACTCAGAAAGGACTTTCCTTCTGAGTTTATTTTCGTTTTGTTGTCTCGAGTTGTATTAATTTTTCTATCTTTTATTTTCTTGAGCTATTTTTGTTTTATTGAGCTTTACTGAACCCTCTCTTGTATGCATGCAGATGGTCTTGTCATCATGGGAATTGAGAATTTGTCAAGACAAGACCAAGGTGCTTTGACATTTGATCGTGTATGCTTGACAACCCGTTGAAACACCATTCCCAACGAATTAGCTCCATCAAATACAACACTAGGAGTCAGGGGAGTATTGTTTTGATTTCTTCTCCCGTATTTATTTTTAATTTATATACATCATGAGTGAGCTTGCATGTGTACATTGGGGACAATGTACAACTTAAGTGTGAGTGGGAGTTTCATAGTGCACACATATCTTTTATATTAGTCTTGATTATTATACATGCTCAAATAGCCAATGGCGGTTCACTTTAGTTGCAATGATTGTATTCTTGAGTATAGGTGAATTTTTAACATTGAATGTTCTCATGCTCTAGTTCTTGCTTGACTTTTTAGGAAATTTTGCCCGATTGACACTTGTGTACTACTCACTCTTTAAACTCTTCTGGAAACTCAAGTTTGATGTTAAAGGAACTAGTTTTAGTTTTGTTTCTTATGTTATTTTGCTGAAAGAAATAGAAAAATGAAAAGAAAGAACAAAATAGTTTTGTTGTTTAGTTGTGCTTGTTGGGTGGAAAGAGCTACCACCTATAATGTATGAAGCTTCTCTCATAAGTCGGATACTAGTTATGCCCTAATGAGAGAAATAGCTATCTCATGGGATGTGTGAAAGTTACCACCCCGGTAGAAAGAGCTACCACCTCAAAAGTGTGAAAGCTACCTTAGCGGCCGCTTTGGAAAGGGCTACCTTAGAGTATGTGTGAAGCTACTACTCTTTTTAAAATTTTTGTTACCTTTTTGCAGATAAATAAGTCGCTTTTACGTAGAACTTTGAGGAGTATACTTTGGGTTGACTTGAGTGAGTTCACTCACTTACACGATTTTGGGTTTGTTGTCTTTTTTTATTCAAGTTTTTAGCTAGAGCATTGATATTTCGTATTTAGTGTTAAAATTTCCTTACTTGTAGAATGCTCTCCTTGCATGTTTTGGTGAACATAAGGCCAAGCACTTCCAATATTTCCTTCACCTATGCATACAATGTTTTAATTTTTGCTTGAGGACAAGTAAAAGCTTAAGTGTGGGGGAGTTTGATAAGTGCTTGTGTGATAAGAATGCGAAGTATTCTTTCCTTATGATGAGCATTACTTTTATCGGGTTTTAACACTAATATGTGTATATTTATGCTACTTTCATGCATATATGTTCATGAAGCTGAATCTTAGAGAAAGAAGCCAATGTAGATTGTGAGTGCACCATTTGTAGGAAATCTTGAGAAGGTTCAAACGCGAAGATATAAGTCGGGCTCAAGATGCTAGAATGTGTGCCAACCTCCTTGTATTCAAGCTAGCATAATGATTTGTAGGGGCACAAAGGCAGTCACATTCTAAGTATTCCGGCTTGTGCATGTGTAATAAGATCTCGAGCAACGCGGCTGTTCATTGAAGAAGCAAAGCGATCTACGACGTAGACATGTGACCGTTTACATTACCTCGATGAAAGCGTGGTTTCGAGAGTGTTTCAGACTGGTATTGTAGCAAGGCAATGTAGCAACACTGTAATAAAATACTGAAGCAGGTATTGTTCACAGCCGGTCGAAGAAGGAGTTAACCAGAGAAGCCACTCGGGCGTGCAGAAATTCCACACTCCCGTGCGTTAATTCCACACAAGCCGTGTGAAATATTCACAGGGGCGTGTGGATTCCCTATTGCAGCCCTTTAAAAGCCAATTTTAGCCCCGATATCAGGATTCTTTTCTCCATCTTTTCCCCAATTTAAGAGAGGGTGGCGGCTAGGGTTTTGAGAGGTATTGGCTAGATATTGGGAGAGGTTCTACGGCTCTGACATCACGTTCCGTTTGGAAGAAGGTTAGTGGAAGAGCTATCATCGGCACCAATCCGGCGAGGTGTATCCTAGGCCGGACAAAGGGACCTTTGGACGAGTAGAGGACTCTCCACAAGACCATCATCACGACTATCGAGGGAGTTTTCTATGGATTCATTACTTTTACATTCAATTTCATTGATTGTAATTAGCTCCATGGAGAGCTAAAGCCCTAGTGGGTACTCGGATTGTGAACCTTAGGATGTATTCTTTTCATTGAACCTTGTTATTATGCTTTCATTAATTCATGTTTTTATTGAGTTCCAATCTTGAATGCATTGATTGTATGAATTCTCCCTTAGAGTGACACTAGGGTTGAGAGTTCTAGTTGGTAACCCTTGTGAGTCAGTGACACACCACTAGTGTTAGACAATGCTAGATTGGAGAGGATTGAGAGGGTGAGTCAAGAGGTAACAGATCGTCCCCTTTCTCCTCTGGTGTGATTTATTCTATCTCCAATTCTTTGAGTTCTGTGCGGTCATAGCAGAGTTAATGGGCTAAGGGATGACCTTCCATAGGGGCTTAGTTGCGGGTGCAATGGAGTGAAGCGGTGAACTGATTTTAGCATCTAGGGCTTAATTCTGGCTAGGGACCTTCAACCTAGACCAAAGGGTTAGGTCTAAATATAGGAAGAGGATTTATCATTTGGAATCCCTAGAACTCATTATAATTCTATACGAGTGCGAGGTTGAGAGATTGTTTAATTTCTCCTCCGGGACATGTGTAGGGTTAGGCATGGTTGACCTTAGATTTGGGACCATGTATTAAAAGATCTCCATGACTCATTAATACATTAGTTAGGAAGCATAATAGAGGGGTTTTGCACTTGAAATGATTGTCCTAGGTGGATAAATATCCGAGTGCCCCATTTATATCGATTGCCTTACCTTTCCTTTACTTGTGTTCTTGATAAGTGCTTGTGCGATATGAATGCGAAGCGTTCATTCCTTATGTTGAGCATTACTTTTCTCGGGTTTTTACACTAATATGTGTGTTTTTATGTTACTTTCGTGCAGGTAGGGTTGTGAGGCCGATTATGAAGGAAAGAAGCCAATGTGGATCACAATGCACCGATTTTGGAGGAAATCTTGCTAAGGTTCAAACGCGAAGACATAGGTCGGGTGTGAGATGCTAGAGTGTGTGACAACCTCCTCGTAATCTAATTGGTACATCCATTTGGATGGGCACAAGGGCAGTCACACTCGAGCATTCCAGCGTATGCATATAGAACAAGAGCTCCACCAACTTGTCTATCACTGAAGAAGCAAGTGATCCACGACGTGAACGTGTGCCCGTTTGCGTTACCCCAATGAAAGTATGGATTCAGGAAGCTATTCAGGCCGGATACTGTAGCAGAGATTGTAGTAATGTACTGTAGTAGTACTATTCACAACTGGTCGAGAAAAACAGGAATTCAGAGAATCCACACGGGCGTGTGGAAATTATACACGCCCGTGTGAAAATTCCACACGGGCGTGTATAAAATCCACAGGCCCGTGTGGTCGCCCAATTCCAGCCCTATTTAAAGCCAATTCAGCCCCGATTAGAGTATTCTTTTCTCCATCTTTTCCCCAACTTGAGAGAGGGCTTCGGCTAGGGTTTTGAGGGATATTGGCTAGGGTTTTGGAGAGGTTCTACGGCTCCGACATCGTGCGTCATTTGGAAGAAGGTTATTGGGAGAGCTTTCGTTGGCACCGATCCGGCGAGGTGTATCCTAGGCCGGACAAATGATCAATTACGATGAGTTGAGGACTCTCCACAAGACCATCAACACGACCATCGAGGGGGTTTTCTATGGATTCATTGCTTTTACATTCTATTTCTTTGATTGTACTTAGCTCCATGGAGAGCTAAACCCCTAGTGGGTACTTGGGTATTTGTGAACCCTAGGATGTATTTGTTTCATTGAATTTCTTTATTATGCTTTCAATTAATTGATGTTTATTGTGAGTTCCAACCTTGAATGCTTGATTGTATGAACATTTCCCCTAGAGTGACACTAGGGTTGAGAGTTCTCGTTGATAACCTTGTGAGTGAGTGACACACCACGAGCGTTAGACAAAGCTAGGTTGGAGAGGGTTGAGAGGGTGAGTCGAGAGGTACAAGAGCGTCCCCTTTCCCCTCCGACGTGATAGATTCTACCTCTGTTTTTCGAGTTCTTGGTGGCCATAATAGAGTGAATGGTCTAAGGGATGAACTTCTGCTGGGGCTTAGTTGTGCGTGCAACGGAGTGAAGCGTTGAGGTGATCTTAGTATCTAGGGCTTAATCGTGGTTAGGGATCTTCCGCCTGGACCAAAGGGTTAGGTCTATAATTAGGAAGAGATTTATCACTTGGAATCCCTAGAGCTCATTGCAACTCTATACGAGTGTGAGGTTGAGAGGTTATCTAATCTCTCCTCCGGGACATGTATAGAGTTAGGCATAGTTGACCTTATATTTGAGACTATGTAATTAAGGATTTCCATGACTCACCATTGCATTGATTAGGAAGCATAATAGAGGGTTCTTGCACTTGAAACAATTATCCTAGGTGGAACATTATCCGAGTACCCCATCTTTATCGATTGCCTTACCTCCTCCTTTACTCGTGCTCTCTTACTTGTTGCTTTTACTTTTGAGAATTGAATCATTGTCACAATTATCACTACTGATCTTTCACATAGCTAATAAGCAAATTAAGTGTTTTTATTCCCTACTCCCTGTGGATTCGATACCCGCTCATCCGGGATTATTACTTCGACAAACCCGTGTAATTGCGGGATATACGCAAGGGGACCTTGTCAGTTCTCTCTCTTGTCTCATATACTTTTGTTTGCATTATATCTTGTCATACAAATCACTATTCATATTTCGATTTGTTAAGATGCAATTTAAGTATTTTTACTCCGTACTCCCTGTGGATACGATATCCACTCACCTGGAATTTTATTACTTTGTCAAACCCATGTACTTGCGAGACATACGCAAGGGGTGTTTTCAAAAAGATAAACTCGGAAGGAAAATCCTTTATGAGTTGTACAGGTCGAAAATAAGATGCAGAAATAAAATACAAAAACATAAAAGAAACTAAAAGTAAAGACTCCTCAAGTATCGGTGTCAAATACTGGCTCTGCTATTGCCGCTGGTGATGCTGCTGGTGCCTCTGGTGGTGATGGTGGTGCTGCTGGTGCTAGAGAAGTCTGGGGTCTCATCACAAATGGGGATGTCGCGTCTCACTATAAGATCTGTTGTAGCATGTCAAGACGTGCCATCACCTTAATATGGTTCACGGCCTATATCGCGCGAACCTCAGCTAAATCCCTTTGTAATACCCCCTACAGCACTCTCGAGCCTCTCAAAGCGATCATGGGCTCGAGAAGTAGAAAAGATCTGCACTGGTGGTAGCTCCTTTGCTTCAGAGGGTGCATCGGTCTCCATAGGCTCTAACTGTGGCTCCTGCTGGCACGCCCCGTTCCGCAGGTCCTACACGTGACATACCACCATGATAACCGAGGGGAGATCAAACACCTACCTTAATCCTAGATCGCCATCAGTCTAACCTGTTCACTGTACAAAGCCATTATAACAACATGAAATAGTTTAATAGCACACCATACACAATTATTCCTAGACATGCTCATCCATTTAATACAAGATATGACTCATAGATGATCATGACATTGAGTTCATAATGACAATAATAAGAACAACTCAAAGTAGAAGGTATACTACTCATACACAATATGATTTGACTGTCATAACAAAGTATCTTAAATAAAGAAAGATGAAATAGGGTTCAACAACACATAGTGGATCCTTGATAATACATGCCAAGAAATAAGCAACATACACAATTCAAAATGTTAAGACAGACGCAACCATTGCCAAGCACTTCATGCCTCCATCCTTACACTGTGCTATCACTTGGGATGAAGAAAGAAGGGGTGAGTAACTAGGTTACTCGGTGAGGGGTTAAACATGGGACTATAGCTCAAGCATGATCAATTAAAAGTAAAATACTATAAACATGTTTCAATTCTCAATAAGAACAAAAATAATCTAAAGAACAAATATAACATAAGATTATAGGCTTTCTTAATCAAATTCAAACCGAAATCCCTTGGAAATTATCGAGAAATCCATACAATTATCGAATCCAATTTCACACATTCTTTTCAATAGCTTTAAATGGAAAAAATTCTTAGAAACAAATAAATCAACAAATCACAAAAATCAGTAGTATCCAAATTGGCCTAAAAAACCCTCCATCACTAACCGCAGCCTTGGTTAGGTTTGGAACAAACAAGATGCGCGTATCTTGGCATAGGCCATTGGGAAGTCTGTGTGGTGACTCCGAACAACCCAACTATATCCAAGTCAGGGCTCTATGCTCCCACTTGAAATGGCATCACCGGTTTGATGGTTTTCCATGCCACCTCTAAACAGGCCGGCCTATGGAAACTATCCACTTTTTACTGTAGTAAGTACTGGAGATTGGCTCCCATGTCACCCTCAAAATATTTAAATAATAATCCATCCCTTAGGCTCAGTATACATCAACATGATAACATGATTCCCATTTAAGAGATCCCAAGTATTTACAATTTCAAATCTCACTCCAAGAGTAAATAGCTTGGCTATAACTTTTACAATGAAATCCTTTTTATCAAGACCATGCAAAAGCATCTTTTAAAAATATACTTCAAGTATTTCATCATAAAAAAAAACAAAACAAAACAAAACAAAACAAAACAAAACAAAATTTCAACTTAGCTTTCACATGCCTTTTTGGATATCATAACAAGAGCATCAAATCTCTTAAAAATGCATAATTTGAAACATATATTTCAAAACATAGATTTTCCAAACCATGAGAATATATATGTATATATATATACTTTGCAAATATCCATGTAACAAGCCAAATCACAAATCACCATGATTTCTAAAATCCATAAAAAAATTTTAAGGAGGTTTAGCAATAAGGAGTTTATCATTCAAAGGCATGCAACTTAAACATTAGAAAAGCATGCATGATTTATAGTCCATGATTTAAGGAATCCCACTCGCAAACTTTTCGAGCTAGAAACCTCCCGTGTTACTTCTCCTCCGGTTCTTTCCCCTTATTTGAAGTTTCACCTCCTAGAAGCAATTAAACAAGCCAAACAAATAACAAAACTTCATCAACAACTTGATCTACTGAAATATAGGAAAATGCTCAAAATGGGAAAATTATGATTTCTAGGGTTTTCTAAACTCTCTAACTAAAAGATCTAGCAAAAAATATCTCTCACAACCCTTAATACCAAAAAGGAAAGCAAGAAAAACCAACTTTGGTTCGGTGCCACAGTAGATCCGAAATTAAGGGAGAAGATGGTTCAAGAATTTCTCCAAATCAAGTCAAACAAATCAACACAACTACTCCTCTCAAGCTATAACATCAAAGTAGAAGAAGAAAAGGAACAAGAATTAAGCTTTCCCTTGGGTTCACAACCAAACCCTAGTTAAACTCATTCAAGGAACAAAGAATAAACAGGAAATGATGGAAGTTTACCTTGATTCAAGAGATAATCAAGCACTCTGATCCAAGAACAAGGCCAGGAATACCTCCAAAATCAGCACATAAAACATAAGAATGGTAGAGGAAGAGAGGAGCGAAGGGAAAAGTTTTGAGAAAAAGATGGGTGAAGAAACGGCTCAAAAGGGGCTTTAAAAAAACATCCGCACGACTTTTCAGTTACAACATGGTCTAGACACGACCGTCTACATCCTACTGATTTTCTTTGGCGATTTGGCATCAGTACTATAGCAATTTTACTGTAGCACCGATCTTGAGAAAGGACACGGTCAGAATGCTCTCAACATGATCGTGTTAGGGCTGAATAATGAAGTTTTAATGCCCGATTTCTCTTGAGAGATTTAGGGGGACTGACATGGGCTGTGCATGACCTGCGCACCCTAAAAACCACTTTCTAATCCTAAATACCTCATCAAAGGCTTGGCAAGATGCCCCAAACCAAAGAAAATGAGAAAACAACTAAAACGACCAAGATAAACAAGTAACAAACAATTGAAAATGGACCGAAATACCACACCTGCTCATGCTGAGAATCCTCGGCTGCCTCACCCTCCCTCTTAGTTATCTCAGGTGGGGCATGATCATCATATAAACTCTGTCCCTGTACCGACGGATCAACCCCATTCAACGCATAGTCTGGAAGCCGAGGGGAGATGGCACTATCGTCTTCTCGGCTCCCCCATCACAGTTTGTAGACCCATACCGATGATGAGTCTGGTAATGTAGGGGCTTGAGAAGACCACTCCCACTCTAGCATACTAGCGTTGATGCTTTAGATACTCGGCTAAGATATGTCCCAAGTAAATCGGCTCGCTCTACACCATGGAGTATAAATATAATAACTCCTATCTGCCCAACATTGTAGTGTTGTCACCCTGGCCGTCCACTGATTTGCTAAGGATGGCATGAATATGTTTATAAGCTGGCAAGAGAGGCACGTTTCCTTGGACACACCTGGCTTATACTGGCCCTGCCCACAAAGCGCTCTGTAAATAAGATATGGTGCCGAACTACCGGGATAGTCCGTCGGCAGCTGCTCATGCACCTTCATATCAGTGAATGCCTCATTATATAGTCCCAGTCAGACAGAAAACTGTGTCACACTCATGCTATGGTATTGTCCGAATGCCCTAAATGGAATGGCATCAATTCTAAACAAGCTATTGTATGCTCTGTCAAACTGGAAGGATGCCAATATCTCTAGTGTGAGCATACGAATGGCCTGCTCTTAAATAGACAGTAATCTACGCCAACTACCCACCAAAAGGAGCTCATCGACCTCATCAGCCAAATCATCCTTGAGCTGGATCTCTCTAAGTGCTCTCAAGTCTGGGAACCGCATCTGACCGAACTTGAGCTTTGATAAATGCTCGAATCAGACATGATACTCGAGAATGGAAAATTCCATGTGCTCCAGCTCAGGGGAAGTCTCTCTGGGATGCTTGTCGGTCGATTTCTTCGTTCAGGGGGCCATATCTACAAGAATTGAAAAGAATCGATCAAATAAACTCAAGTAATCAATACTACAGAAATCTACATGGTCATATGGGATTTCCACACACTTGTGTGTATCTACGAGGCGTGAAAACTGCATGGCCAAGATGCAAAAATCCCAAAATTATATCAACAATTCATACTAAATTCTTTCTAAAAGCAAACACCAACCAATTAAACATGAAATCTATTCAAAATCAACAAAAATTGGGTGAAGGAAAAAAGGAAAAGAGGCTTACCGACTAAATGAGAACAAAAATCCTTGAATGTGCTCGGAAATTCAACAAATTTCTTTAAAAAGATGTTGAGATGTCGGGAGAGTGAAGAGAGGTGATTCTCTAGTATTTGGGATTGAAATAATGAATAGACGCAAGTAGGTTTAAAGAAAGACCACACCTCTTGGCGTTCTATACATCCACACAGGCGTGTGGAAATTCCACACGGTCATATGACTTTACAGGTAGCATCATAGGGGCAGACACACGCCCTTGTGTGCTCTTGGGATAGCCCAAGTTGCCTCTGAACACATCCACATGGCCGTGTGGAAATTTCCCATGACAGTGTGCCTGACCCACAGGGGCACCCACACACCCCTGTGGCCGCTCTGTCCTCCCGAGAAATCAACTAAGTGTTCCACACGCCCCTGTGGAAATTCCACACGGGCATGTGGATTCTCATAGGGGTACTCATAGGGCAGACACACATCCTTGTGTGCTTTCGGGATGGAAGAGAAATCTCTGCAGAGTTTCACACAAGTGTGTGAAAATTGCCCACGCCCGTATGCCATTCACAGGGTTATTACCAGGGGCATTCACACATCCCTGTGTCTTCTCCGGATGGTGTTTGAAACCTTTGCAGAGATTCACACGCCCGTGTGAAAATCAACCATGGGCGTGTGACTGTCACATGGATGTTCACAGGGGTATTAACACGCCCCTGTGTCCTCTCGGGATGAGCTCTGAATAGAAACACACGCCCTTGTAAAAATTCCACACGGATGTGTGTCTTCTCTGGATGACTTAGAAAAAATTACAAATTCTTCATTAAAAATTTCTGCAAATTATACACATGTAGAACCTGTATATATTATGAAAAATTGACTAGAGAACTATGGAAAACACACTCAAACGACCAAGAAATTTCACCAATCATAATTAAGCACAATAAACCACCAACAATCCATGAGAAAAACACAGCAATGGCATGTAAAAATTAAGACACCAACACTAAAGCTTTTATTAATGTAAGTACTAAACTAAAGCTAGAAAAACAGTAAAGACTTGAGTTGCCTCCCAAAAAAGGCTTGTTTAATGTCACTAAGTTTGATGTACCAGACCTTATCTCATGGGGCTCACGGAGAAAGATTATTTCCGCATCATCATTACTAGCCTCTACACCAAAGTACGGTTTAGGCCTGTGTTCATTCACCTTAAACGTACCCTTCTTCAGGGAAGTAATTTCAACAGCACAATGTGGTGATACTTCGGTTACAATATATGGCCCAAACCACCGAGACTTGAGCTTCTCTGAAAATAGCCGTAGCCGAGAATTGAACAATATAACTTGATCACCTTCTTTTAACTCTTTCAGAATGTTGATATGATTGTAATGCCACTTCGGAATTCTCACCTTGTAAATCCTATCATTGTCATATGCTTCAACCTCCATTCACTCAACTCGTTGAGATGAAGTATTCTTTGTTCCGCCGCTTTATTCAAGTCAAAGTTAATTGCTTTCATAGCCCAATAGGCTTTATACTCAAGCTCCACAGGAAAATGACAAGACTTACCGTACAACAACTTATAGGGAGTGGTCCCTATCGGGGTTTTATATGCTATTCGATGAGCCCAAAGTGTGTCATCTAAGCATTCTGACTAATCCCACTTTCCTTGATCCACTAACTTTGTCAAGATTCTCCTAAGCTCTCTATTTGTGTCTTCCACTTGACCACTTGTCTGCGGATGGTAGGGGATAGCAAGGAGATGATGCACTCCATAGCGCTTTAATACTTTTTGAAGTTGAGTGTTACAAAAATGAGTTTCTCGATCATTGATGATAATTTATGGGGTCCCAAATCGAGTGAATAATCAATAGCCACCAGAATATATTAATTGCCGTTGGATTTCGAAAATGGTCTTATGAAATCAATACCCTATACATCAAATACCTAGCAAAATTGTATCGAATTCTGAGGCATTTCATCCCGTTGTCAAAGATTTCTGGCTCTTTTACAATTGTCGCATTGAAGGAAAAAATGATGTGCATCCTAAAACAAAGTAGGCCAATAAAATCCGGCAGCTAAGGCTTTTTCAGCAGTTCTACTTGAAGCATAATGCCCCCCTATCGGTCCCGAGTGACAATGTGCAAGGATGTCCCACCCTTCTTTCCTTGATACCCATCTTTGTACCACATGATCTGGACAAATATGGAATAGGAATGGATTGTCCCAAAGGTAATTGTTTAGATCATTGAAGAACTTCTTCTTTTGTTGGAAGGTGAGGCCCTGCTTAAGAACTTTACCTAATAAGTAGTTTGTAAAATCCGCAAACCTCGAGTGTCCTTAGATGCTGAACGCTGGACTTAATACAAGTGCTCCTCGGGAAAGAAATTATTAATTTCTTTGTTTGATGGCCGACAAGGCTCCCCCCGTAAGTGCATGGAGTTGTCGAAGTAATAAATCCCAGGTGAGTTGGGTATCGTATCCACAGGGAAAAGGGAATAAAAATACTTAATTTGCTTCTTAACTATATGAAAGATGAATAGTGATATGTGTGATAAGATTCAATTCTCAAAAGTAAAGCAACCCAAAAGAGAGCAAAAGTAAAGTAGAAGGTAAGGCAATCGATAAAGATGGGGTACCCGGGTATTGATTCACCTAGAAAAATCGTTTCAAGTGCAAGAACTCTCTATTATGCTTCCTAACTAATGCAATGGTGAGTCAGGTACATCCTTTAATGCATGGCCCCGAATCTAGGGTTAACCAAGCCTAATCCTCTACATGTCCAGGAGGAGAGGTTGAACAACCTCTCAACCTCGCATTCGTAAGAAGGATTGCATTAAGCTCTAGGGACTCGAAGTGATAAATCTCTTCCTAATTGTAGACCTAACCCTTGGTCCAGAAGAAAGGTCCCTAACCACAATTAAGCCCTAGATACTAAAATCACCTCAATGCTTCACTACGTTGCACTCGCAGCTAAGCCCCAACGGAGGGTCATCCCTTAGCTCATTCACTCTATGATGGCCGCAAAGAATTCAAAGAACGCAGGTAGAATCGATCACACCAGAGGGGAAAGGGGACGCTCTTGTACCTTTCGACTCACCCTCTCAACCCTCTCCAATCAAGCTTTGTCACACTCTCGTGGTGTGTCACCCACTCACAAGGGTTACCACATGAACTCTCAACCCTAGTGTCACTCTAAGGGAGTATTTAAATAATTAAACATTCAAGATTGGAACTGACAATAACATTAATTAATTGAAAGCATAATAAAAAGATTCAATGAAACTAATACATCCTAGGGTTCACTAATACCCAAGTACCCACTAGGGGTTTAGCTCTCCATGGAGCACAATACAAATGATAATGAAATCAAATGTAAAAGAAAGCAATCCATAGAAAAACCCCCTCGATAGTCGTGGCGATGGTCTTGTGGAGAGTCATCTACTCGTCGCAAGATCCCCTTGTCTGGTATAAGATACGCCTCGCCGAATCAATCCGACGGCGGCTCCCTTACCAAACTCTCCAAATCCCTAGCCAATACCTCGCAAAACCCTAGCCACAACCCTCTCTCAAGTTGAGGAAAAGATGGAGAAAAAAATGTTGAAATCGAGGTTGAAATCGGCCTTAAATAGGGCTGGAATCGGGATTCCACATGCCCTTGTGGATATTCGACACGGGTCTGTGGAATTAATGCACGGATGTGTGGAATTTCCACACGCCAGTGTGGCTCCTCTGTTTTGCTCGTTCTTCGGCCGGCTGTGAACAATACCTGCTACAATGATTTTATACACTGATTCATACAGTGCCCTGCTACAGTAACGGCCCGAAATACTCCTGAATCCATGCTTTCATTGAGATAACATAAACGGGCACATGTTCACGTCGTAGATCATCTTGGTTCTTCAATAAATGGTCATGTTGGTGGAGATCTTGCTAAATATACACAAGCCTGAATACTAGTATGTAACTGCCTTCGTGCCCCTCTGAATCATTGCCTTAGCTCGAATACATGGAGGTTGGCATACATTCTATCATTCTAAACCTGACTCATGTCTCCGCGTTTGAGCCTTCTCTAGATCTCCTCCAAATAATGCGTAAAACGATCTACAATGGCTTCATTCGCAAATAATTTGCCTCACAACCCAACCTGCATGAAAGTACATAAATACACACGTAATAGCACTAAAACTTGACAAAAGTAATGCTTATCATAAGGAAAGAATGCTTCGCAATGTTATCACACAAGCACTTATCAAACTCCCCCACACTTAAGCTTTTGCTTGTCCTCGAGCAAAAGTTAAAAAATTGTTTGCATAGATTGAAGGGACTATTGGAAGTGTTTGTCCTTAGGTTCACCAAAGCATGTAAAGAAAGCATTCTAATAGTAAAGGAAATTTTCAACACTAAATATGAAAGAATCAATGCTCTAGCTAAAAACTTGAATTAAAAAGGACAACAAACCCGAAATTGTGTAAGTGTGAACTCACTCAAGTCAACCCAAAGTATACTCCTCAAAGTTCTAGGTATAAGGGACTTATTTATCTACAAAGAGTACCAAACATTTCAAAAAGGGTAGTAGCTTCACACATCCTCTAAGGTAGCCCTTTCCAAAGCGGCCGCTAAGATGGCTTTCACACTTTCGAGGTGGTAGCTCTTTCTACCGGGGTGGTAGCTTTCACACATCCCATGAGATAGCTCTTTCTCTCAATAGGGCGTAGCTAGTATCCGACTGATGAGAGTAGCTTCATACATCATGGGTGGTAGCTCTTTCCACCCAACAAGCACAATTAAATGATAAAAACACTTTGTTCTTTCTTTTTTTTCCATTTTCCATTTTTTTAATAATAAAGCAACACAAGAAACAAAACTGAAACTGGTCCCTTTAACCTTAGACTTGAGTTTCCAAAAGAGTTTGAAGAGTGAGAAGTGCACAAAATGTTATTCGGGCAAAAATTCCTAAAAATTCAAGCAAGAACTAGAGCATGATAACATTCAATGTTAAAAATTCTCCTAAACTCAAGAATACCATCATTGCAACTAAGGTGAACTGCCATTGGCTATGTGAGCATATATATCAATCAAAATAGTATAAAACATATGTGCACTATGAAACTCCCCCGCCCCTAACACTTAAGTTGTACATTGACCTCAATGTACACATGCAAGCTCACTTATAATGTATATCAATCTAGAATAAATGTGGGAGAAACAATCAAAACAATACTCCCCTGACTCCTAGTGTTGCATTTGATGGAGTTAAATCCTTGGGAGTGAAGTTCCAACGGGTTGTGAGGCACATACGGCCAAGTGCTGAAGCACCTTGGCCGTGTCTATGACAAGTTCTCAATTCCCATGATGACAAGACCATCTGCATACATACACGAGGGGGTTCAGTAGAGCTCAATTAAAGAAAAACAAAACTCGAGTGTATATATAAGATAGAGCAAGAAATACAACTCGAGACAACAAAATGAAAAATAAGCTCAGAAGGAAAGTCCTTTCTGAGGATAACATGTCCAAAATAAAATCCAAGTAGAAATAAAAGCAAGTCAAGTGTCAGCGCCACGCTCTGGCTCCTCTACTGCTGGTCTTGGATAAGAAGGTGCTGGTGGGTCCAATGATGGTGATGCAGGGGCCGTTTGGGAGGTGCGCGGTCATAGTACAAAAGGTTCAGCAACATCTCTCTGAAGGATTTGCTGTAAAGCATCGAAACGTGCCATGAACTCTATGAACTGTGTGGCCTGCATCAAGCGCATCTCTGCTATCTTCGCTCATGCCTCAGTGATCTCTATCTGTACTACCCCCATGGCACCCTCGAGCCTCTCAAAATGATTATGGGCTCGAGATGGTTAGAACATACATATCAGGGATGGGTCCTCTATTGCCAGAGGTGCGTCAGTCTCCATCGGCATTGGCTGAGGCTCGGGGGCAGGCTGAGAACCCTCTGCATCATCACCCTCATCCTCAGCCATCTCTGGAGTGGGTAGAACCAAGGCATATACCCCTATCCATACTCGGCGGATCATACCCATCAATGTCATCATCTCTAGACTCAGGGGAGCATGAGTACTTGTCCTCTCAGTCCCGCGAATCGCGTCCAAGAGGCCCATGCCCATGACTAGTCTCGTAATGTAGGGGCCTGAGAAGATCACTCCCAATCAAGCATAATGCCCCTGATGATGAATGTACTCTGCAAGGATGTGCCATACATGAATTGGTACGCGTTGCACCATCGAATACAGATATAAAAGCTCCTGCCCACTCAGAACACCTGTGCTGTTACCACGGCCATTCACTGACCTACACATAATGGCGTGTAAATATTGGTAGGCAGGCCAGGAGAGGCACGTGGCCTTGGACATCCCCCGGCTCGTACTGATCCTGACCACACAACACTCGGTAGGCTCTCTGAGTGGTTAAAGCTCCAGGATAATCAGTCGGTAACTGAGAATACTCCTCAGTGTCCGTGAATGCCTCCTCGTATAGCCTAAGTGAGACTGAGAACTGCGTGATGCTCATGCAGTAGTGATGTCCAAACGCTCTGAACTGGATGACGTCCATGCTGTCGAATCTCTCATATGATTGATCGAACTAAAATGATGACAATACCTCCAGTGTGAGCTCACGGATGGCTGGCTCTCTAGTCGGCAATAACTGACTCCACCCCTTACTAAAACAAGGTCCTCGACCTCTTCAGCAAATTCATCCTCATGTTGTAACTCTCAGAGTATGCTACTGTCCAGATACTAAGTCTGTCCGAACTGAAGTCTCGATAGACGTACAAAATGAGCCTGATGCTCGGGAATAGCGAAACTCAGGCCCTCGGACTTGGAGGATTACTCCTGCGGCCGTTTCTCTGGTTGCTCCTTTGACCTAGGTGCCATATCCTGTAAATTTTCAAACAAAATCAATCAAACAAGCTGGATAAATGATGCTGCAGAAATCCACATGGGCGTGTGGAATTTCTGCACGCCTGTGTGGATCCATAAGGCGTGAAGAACCGCACCGCCGCGCCTCAAAAATCCAACAAAGTACTTTTAAAACTCTTCTAAATTCATTCTAAGCATGCTCATACACTCTCATTGCAAAAACGAAGCATTCTCAGCAAGTTCATCGATTAGAATCAAGAATTGGAAAAGAAAATCAAAGATAGGGGCTTACCGACGAGTTGAGATGAGGAGAATAGGAATAGGCTGGAAAACCAAGTAAAAATCCTCCAAAATCGGCAGTACGAGGTCGGAAACCAATGCTAGAGTATTCTGACGAGAGTGGAAAAGATGTAGATGAAGAGAAACAAGTCTTCTTTAAAAAGAACTCGCGCCCCTTGGAGTTCTGTATATCCGTACGGGCGTGCAGAAATTCCACACGCCCGTGTGTCTCCACAGTGGAGAGCCACAGGGGCAGACACAGGCCCCTGTGTATCCTCAGGGTAGCTCTTGCTGTCTGTAAAAACGCTCGCACGGGCATGCGGAACTTACGCACGCCCGTGCGCCCGACCCACAGAGGAAGTAGCATGCCCCTGTGCGCTCTCTGTCCAACCGAGAGAAAATCACTAAGTGTTTCGCACGCCCGTGCGAAAATTCCACATGGCCATGGACAATCACAGGCCCAACTCACAGGGCATTCGCACGCCCCTGTGCGCTCACGGGATTGAGAAGGGATCGTCTGCAGAAAATACCCACGCACGTGCGTTGGTCACAAGGTTGGCCACAAGGGCGAGTCCACGGCCCAATGTGCTCTCGGGAAAAATTCCCAGGTTTCTGCAGAACAACGCATGCCCTTGTGGTAATTCTGCACGGCCGTGCGATAATCGCAAGGTCGCTCACAGGGGCGAGTCCACACCCCTGTGCCTTCTCTGGATGAGCTCATAATACAACCCCACGGGCGTGTGGAAATTCCACACGCCCGTACATTTTCTCTGTATGACTTGAACAACTTTGCAGGCTCTGCAGAAATTTTCTGAACATGTTTACACATTCAGTACCTGCTCTTTTATGCAACAATTACCAGCGAAAAATAATAGAAACAAGCTCAAACGAATAAATCTTTGTCAAATCCACATGAAAACACACGATGACACATAAATCTACCAAAATGAAAACAATACAAGCATCTAAACATGAAGACACCAATACATAACAAATTATTCATGCAAAACTAAACTATGACTGGGAAAAATAATAAACACTTGGGTTGGCTACCAAGAAGCGCTTGTTTAACGTCACTAAGCTTGACGTACCTCGTCTTACCTCACGGGGGTTTATAGATGAAACTTGCCCTTTTACCCATGGCTTGAAAGCATGATGAGCAAAGTCTCTTGCGAGGAGAGGGTGAATTATCGGGCTTGGGACTACCTAGAAATGGTTCATCATTCGGTTCGCACAAACCTCCAACAGTCTTGTAGTGTTTCCGGTGGTGTCTCGTTGCCCTTTTCATCTTACGGAGCACTTTCTTCAAGATCCCCGGGGTAGACGGTAATTCTTCAGTCGAACCAAGCATCAATACTTCTTCTATTTCCTTCTCTTGGTCGAACAAACCCTCATACGGGTTCGGATTGAACATTTCCTGCATGTATTCATCAACAATCTCATCAGTAGTGTCTAGAAAATACAAAGTATCATCAAAATTAAGAGAATGCCGCATGGCTTCAGCAAGGCGATATGTGAGCTTTTCATCTCCGACTCTCAAAGTTAGCTCCCCGCCGTTCATGTCAATCAATGCTTTGGAAGTCCGCAAGAATGTTCTCCTAAGTATCAAGGGTACATCTGCATCCTTATCGACATCTAGCACTACAAAGTCAACCGGAAAAATGTACTTGTCCAGCTTGACAAGCATGTCTTCAATAATGCCCCTCCGATGTCGCACCGTTCGGTATGCCAATTGCAAAGACATCCGAATGGGCCTAGGCTTGCCCAAGCCTAGCTTTGAAAGAAAGTGTATGGCATGACGTTGATGCTAGCCCCTGAGTCTGCCAATGCCATTTATTCACCTAGATTGACAATATTACACGGAATGATGAAGCTTCCCGGGTCTTTCTTCTTGTTTAGCATGTTCTTTTGCAACACCACCGAGCAAGATGCATCTAAAATTAATGAAGCACTCTCCTCCAACTTCCTATTGTTAGTCAACAAGTCTTTCAAGAATTTTGCATACTTAGGCATTTGAGCTAATACCTCAACAAAAGGAATATTGATGTGGAGTTTTTTGAACAAACTCAGGAATTTCTTATACTGTTCATTCCCTTGGTCATTCTTCAATCTAGAGGGATAAGTGATTCTCGGCTTGAAAGGTGGGTTTGCCACCTGCTTCTCTTTGCTTGTTCCCTCTTCAACCTCTATAACCTCGCGTGTGTGTTCTTTTTGCTTCTCATCTGTAAGCCTACCTTCAACCTCACGACCACTTCTCAAAGTGATGGCCTTCACATGCTATCTAGGGTTGGTCTCGGTATTGCACAGTAAGCTTCCATGTGGCCTTTCTGAGAGAGACTTCGCAATCTGCCCCACCTGATTTTCAAGGTTATGCAAAGAGGCGATGTGATTGCGAAGTGTAGCCTCAACTGATTCAAACCTTGTATTTGAAGATTGCACAAATCAAGTCAAGGCCTTCTCCAAATCATTCATTCGGGTTTCCAAACCTGAAACTCTATTTTCCACGTTCAGGGCTTGTTGTTGGAAACCCGGTGGCCCCATGGCCTTTTGTGGACCTTGGTTGCTCCACGAGAAATTGGGATGATTCTTCCAGCCAGGATTGTAGGTATTGCTATATAGGTTTCCTTGAGTCCTCATGCCATTACCTACAAAATCGACGTTCTCAACCGAAGATGCATCACCAATAGAGGCCGCCCACCTTTTCCTTCTCTCTGGCATTCCATTGGTAGCTATTTAAACCTATTTCTTCAATAAGTTGATGGGCCTCATCGGGGATCTTTCTACCTGAGGTACCTCCTGCTGCCGCATCCAAGAGTTGTCTTATACTCGGATTCAACCCGTTGTAAAAAGTCTGAACAATCATCCACTCCGGGAATCCGTGTTGTGGGCAATTTCTCAGGTGCTCCTTGAACCTTTCCCATGTCTCGAATAGAGACTCCAATTCTAACTATACAAAGGATGAGATCTCATTCCTAAGCTTTGCAGATTTTCCAGGAGGGAAATAACGGGCTAGAAAAGCTTCTATTATCTCCTCCCATGTAGTAATCGAAGCTCTAGGTAATGAGTGTAGCCACTGCCTTGTTCTTCCTTTTAGGGAAAATGCGAACGGTCTCAACTTGATGGCATCATCTGTCACCCCGTTTATATTGAGCATATCACACACCTCGAGAAAGTTCTCCATGTGACTGTTTGGATCCTCATCAGCCAAACCATTGAACTGTGTGGACTGCTGCAATATGTGGATGAATGCCCGCTTAAGCTCGAAATTCTGAGCTGTAATTGGGGGTCGCACAATACTCGATTGTGTGCCCAAAATTGAGGGTCTAGCATAATCAGAGAGTGTCCTCTGCTGCTTATTCTGTTCTGCCATATTATCTGACCATTCAACTTCCAAATCAGCTAGATTAGATTGTTCTTCCACAGGTCCTTTCCCTTTTCTTCTAAGTGTTCTTTCAAGCTCGGGGTCTCCTTCAAACAATATTGAGGGGTTCCATTGGGTCATCAACCTGAAGCTGCACAAAGGAAAGAAAACAAATCAGAACGATGATAGAAAAGAAAATGTGAAATAGAATAGATAAAAGAATAGATAAGGAAACAAAAGTGCAAAGTATCTCTAAACGCCTTTTCCCCGGCAACGGCGCCAAAAACTTGACAAGGCTCCCCGCAAGTGCACAGAGTTGTCGAAGTAATAAATCCCAGGTGAGTGGGGTATCGTATTCACAGGGAAAAAGGAATAAAAATACTTAATTTGCTTCTTAACTATATGAAAGATGAATAGTGATATGTGTGATAAGATTCAATTCTCAAAAGTAAAACAACCCGAAAGAGAGCAAAAGTAAAGTAGAAGGTAAGGCAATCAATAAAGATGGGGTACTCGGGTATTGATCTGCCTAGGAAAATTGTTTCAAGTCCAAGAACTGTCTATTATGCTTCCTATCTAATGCAATGGTGAGTCAGGGACATCCTTTAATGCATGACCCCGAATCTAGGGTTAACCAAGCCTAATCCTTTACATGTCCAGTAGGAGAGGTTGAACAACCTCTCAACCTCGCACTGGTAAGAAGGATCACATTAAGCTCTAGGGATTCCAAGTAATAAATCTCTTCCACATTGTAGACCTAACCCTTGGTCCAGAAGAAAGGTCCCTACCCACAATTAAGCCCTAGAAGCTAAAATTACCTCAACACTTCACTCTGTGAATTCACAACTAAGCCCCAACGGAGGGTCATCCCTTAGCTCATTCGCTCTATTATTGCCCCAAAGAACTCAAGGAACAGAGGTAGAATCTATCACAGCAGAGAGGAAAGGGGACGCTCCTGTACCTCTCGACTCACCCTCTCAACCCTCTCCAATAAAGCTTTGTCTAACTCTCGTGGTGTGTCACTCACTCACAAGGGTTACCACATGAACTCTCAACCCTAGTGTCACTCTAAGGGATTATTCAAACAATCAAACATTCAAGATTGGACCTCATAATAACATCAATTAATTGAAAGCATAATAAAAAGATTCAATGAAACTAATAAATCCTAGGGTTCACAAATACCAAAGTACCCACTAGCGGTTTAGCTCTCCATAGAGCACAATACAAACTATAATGAAATCAGATCTAAAAGAAAGCAATCCATAGGAGAATCCCCTCGATAGTCGTGGCGATGGTCTTGTGGAGAGTCCTCTACTCGTCGCAAGATCCCCTTGTCCGGTTTAAGATATACCTCGTCGAATAAATCCGATAGAGGCTCCCTTACCAACCTTCTTCCAAAGAGATGACGATGTTAGAGCCGTAGAACCTCTCCAAATCCCTAGCCAATATCTCTCAAAACCCTAGCCACATCCCTCTCTGAAGTTGGGGAAAAGATGGAGATATTGAAATCGGTGCTGAAATCGGCCTTAAATAGGGCTGGAATCGATATTCCACACGTCCATGTAGATATTCCAAACGGGCCTATGGAATTAATCTACGCCCATGTGGAATTTTCACACGCCCGTGTGGCTCCTCTGTTTTGGTTGTTCTTTGGCCGGCTGTTAATAGTACCTGCTATAGTGAGATTTGCTACAGTGATTCCTATAGTACCCTGCTATAGTAACGGCCCGAAATACTCCTGAATCCATGCTTTCATCGAGGTAATATAAACGGGCACACACTCACGTCGTAGATCGTCTTGGTTCTTCAATAAATGGTCACGTTGGTGGAGATCTTGCTAAATATGCACAAGCCAGAATACTAGGATGTAACTGCCTTCATGCCCCTACGAATCATTGCCTTAGCTCGAATACAAGGAGGTTGGCCTACATTCTATCATTCTAAACCCGACTCATATCTCCGCGTTTGAGCCTTCTCAAGATCTCCTCCAAATAATGCGTAAATTGATCTACAATTGCTTCTTTCGCAAATAATTGGCCTCGCAACCCAACCTGCATAAAAGTACATAAATACACACGTATTAGCACTAAAACCTTACAAAAGTAATGCTCATCATAAGTAAAGAACACTTCGTATTCTTATCGCACAAGCACTTATCAATGGCTCTTGACCTTCACAACCCTCCAATCAAGACAAGTGGTCTACAACTACATTATCTGTCCTTCTTTCATCTTTTATCTCCATATCAAACTCTTGCAAAAGTAGGATCCAACAAATCAACCTCGGTTTAGCATCGTCCTTGTTCATGACATAACGGAGTGACGAGTGATTGGGGAATATAGTAACCCTAGATAAGATGAGGTATGGACTGAACATGTCAAAAGCAAACACCACTGCTAACAACTCTTTTTTTGTAGTTGTATAGTTTTCTTGACCACTCGTGAGAGTCTTGCTAGCATAATAGATTAGTTGGAACTGTTTAGCTTTCCTCTGACCCAAAACTTCTCCAATAGCATAATCACTCTCATCGTACATGAGCTCGAAGGGTTCGTTCCAATCCGGTGTGATTAAAATCGGTGCTTGTGCTAATTTCTCCTTTAACAAATTGAAAGCAACAAAGCAATCAACTCCGAAATCAAAGGGTGTATCTTTTTCAAGGAGTTTGTCAATTGCTGAGTGATTTTCGAAAAATCCTTGATGAACCTCCTATAGAAACCCGCATGTCCCAAGAAACTATAAACTCCCGTCACATTTGTAGGTGGGGAAAGCTTCTCTATAACTTTAATCTTTGCCTTGTCGACCTCCATTCCTACTTGGGAAATCTTATTACCAATGATAATGCCCTCTTGGACCATAAAGTGACACTTTTCCAAATTCATAACAAGATTTGTCCCCTCACATCTGATCAACACCCTCTCCAAGTTCCTCAAATAAATGTCGAAGGAGTCTCCAAATACTGAGAAAGCATCTATAAATGCCTCCATGATGTCTTCTAAGAGATCATCATAGATAGCAGTCATGCAGCGTTGAAATGTCGTCGGCACATTGCACAACCCAAAAGGCATTCTTCAATAAGCAAATGTCCCGTATGGGCAAGTAAATATTGTCTTCTCTGGATCTTCTTGAGTAATAGGGATCTGAAAGTATGTTGACATACCATCAAGGAAACAATAAAACTGATGCCCTGCGAATCGCTCCAATATCTGATCAATGAGCAGTAACAAAAAATGATCTCTTCGAGTTGCATCTTTCAGCCTCCTATAATCAAAACATACATGCCATCCTGTGAATGTTCTGGTCAGAATCAACTCATTCCTTACATTTCTCACCAGTATCATACCCCCTTTCCTTGGAACTACTTGAGTTGGGCTCACCCAAGCATTATTAGAGATGGGGTATATAATTCCTGCATCCAACAACTTCACCACCTCCGCCTTAATAACTTTCTTCATTTTCAGTTTAAATCTTCTTTGAGATTGGATCACAGACTTATAATTATCCTTCAGTAGGATTTTATGAGTACAAAATGATGGATTTATGCAATTTATATCAGAAATCTTCCAAGAAATAGCAGATTTCTGTCTCCTCAACATGCTCACAAGCTTGTCCTGCTGATTTGCAGAAAGGTTCGAAGGTACAATGACAGCGAGCTTTGATCCTTCCATTAGAAAAGCATATTCAAAATGTGCCAGCAAAGTTTTAAACTCCAGCTCTGGTGGTTCCTAAATGGATGGTCGTAATATGTTTTCCTTCAATCTATTAATTTCCTTGAACTGTGCTTAATCCTGTTCAAGAACGTTTTCTTCAGCATCCTCTTGTGCACATGATTCTAAATGATTTTAGACGACATCCACATTTTCTATCTCACAACTTTCTTATGCTACATTTCACACCCCCAATGAGAAAATTTCATGCCTTTGTTCTTGATAAGAAGAATCAAACTGAGCAAGGACCCTTTCCAGGCTTCCTTCCAACTGATAGCTCACAGATGACAGTGTTGACTTTTCAAACTGATCCAACACATTATCCAGCTCACAAGTTTTATCGTGGATCTCATTAGAGTGATCAATAACTAAGTCTCCCATGGAATGGCCAATTGTGGTTTGCTCACGCATCAAACAACATGAAGTGAAATGTATTACAAATAGCTGCATCTTCAATTCTATGTCTTCAACCATTCCCGTGATCTTGTCAAATACTTTGGTTATGTTGATCATTTTTTTTTTCTGAAATCAAAGAAATAAGATAAATTAGAATGATGGAAGAATAAGAAGGTGTGAAATAAAACAAGTGATATATAGATAAAATAGTAAAGTGCAAAACGCTTCCAAAATGCCTATTCCCCGGTGATGGTGCCAAAAACTTGACACACCCCTTGCATGTGTGTACCGCAAGTGTACAGGTTATCGAAGTAATAAAGTACCCTGGTGAGTGGGTAGTCGTATCCATAGGGAATAGTGCTTGGCAAAACAAGAATTGCTATCTAACTATGGTGAAGATGATTGAAGAATGGTGCGAACAAATCAATGCAAATAGAAATATAGAGAATAAGAAAGAAACACAAGAGAATAGTACGAGAGGCAGTCAATAGAAGATGGGGCACACTGATATTTAATGAGTTGTGGAAATCCTAAAACGCACAATCCCAAACCTAAGGTCAACCGTGACTAAACCTACACTATGCCCCGGTGGAAATGAATACTCTCAATGCCTCATATTATGCGGAGTTGCATAAAGCTCAGGGGACTCCAAGTGATAAACCCTATTCCCTAGTATAGATCTAACCCTTTGGTCCAGGTGAAAAACCGCTTGTCACAATTAAGCCCTAGCACTAAGGATTACTTCAACGCTTCATTCTATCACTTGGGCAACTAAGCCACAATGGAGTTTGTCGCTTAGCACTTCATTCTATCATGACTGTAAAGAACTATTGGAATATGGAGGTAGGATAATTCACATTGGAAGGTAAAGGAATGTTTTGCTACCTCTCGACTCACCCTCTCGACCCTCTCCAACCTTACTTTATCTAACCTTCATGGTGTGTCACTCATTCACAAAGATTACCAAGATAGATTCTCAATCCTTGTGTCAATCTATGGGAAAATAAATGCAATAAACATTCAAGGTTGGAACTCAATTAAAACATCAATTAAAGAAATAAAACAAGAGTCCATGAAATAAAATCATCCTAGGGTTTACAAGTCCAAGCACCCACTAGGAGTTTAGCTCTCTGTGGAGCAAGATACAATCAATAATAAAATCAAAGTAAAAGCATGCTATCCATAGATAAAACCCCTTATAGTCTGTATCAATGGTCTTGTGGAATTGCTTCATCTTCTACAGGGGTTCCCACGTCAAGCCTAGGGAACACCTCACCGAATTGATGCCGATGGAAGCTACCCAATAACTGTCTTCCGAAGGAACTCGATGTCGAAGGCCATAGAACCACTGTAAAGACCTAGAAAAATCCTCTGCAAACCCTAGCCTCATGTACCTCCAAAGATGGGGAAAAGATTTGAAAAGGATTCTTCAAAATGTCTGAAATCATGGTATTTATAGGGGCCGGAATCAGAGATCCACAAGGGCATGTGGAATTTCCACATGGCCGTGTGGATTTCTAGAAGTTCATTACCTGCGAGCTGTGAAGAGTGACTACTACAGTGATTTGCTACCGTAGCTGCTACAATATTTCGCCAAAATGCTCCCGATTCCAATCTTTTCATCCAGGCCACATGAATGGGCACACACTCAAGCGGTAAATCACGTCGTGTTTTTATAAAAACCACATTAACAAAGGTCTTGCTTGTATTGCATAAGTCAGAACACATAAGTGTGACTGTGTTTGTGCCCCTCCAATTTATATATTCACTAAAGCAAAATGGAGGTTGGCACACACTCACATATCTTTGAGCACAACTTGTGTTTTCACATTTGTTCACTCCAAGATTTTATCAACAAATACATTCACAATCTACTTTTGGTTACTTTCTTTCATAATTGTCTCCTAATAAGTACTTGTGTGATAAGAATACGAAGTGTTCTTTCCTTATGATGATCATTACTTTTATTGGGTTTTAACGCTAATATGTGTGTATTTATGTTACTTTCATGCAGATAGGGTTGTGAGGCTGAATATTAGAGAAAGAAGCCAATGTGGATCATAAATGTACCAATTGAAGGAAATCTTAAGAAGGCTCAAATGTGAAGACATGAGTTGGGTTCGAAATGCGGGAATGTGTGCCAACCTTCTTGTACTCAGGTTAGCACTATGAATTGGAGAGGTATAAGGGCAGTCACATTCAAGCGTTCCAACTTGTACATGTATAGCAAGATTTCCACCAACATGCCCGTTATTGAAGAAGCAAAATAATCTACGACATAAACATGTGCCCGTTTACGTTACCTCTATGAAAGCATGGATTCAGGAGTGTTTCGGGCCGGTACTGTAGTACGTGTTGTTCACAGCCGGCCGTAGAAGGATGCAAATAGAGAATAGACATGGGCGTGCATTAATTCCACACACATGTGAAAAATCCACAAGGGCACCCACATGGGCGTGTGGATTCCCGATTTCAGCCCTATTTAAAGCCAATTTCAGGATCCTTTTCTCCGTCGTTTCCCTAACTTCAGAGAGAGTGGCGGCTAGGGTTTAGAGAGATATTGGTTAGGGATGTAGAGATGTTCTACGGCTCTGACACCATGCTCTGTTTTGAAGAAGGTTAGTGGGAGAGCTTTCATTAGCACCGATCCACCGAGGTGTATCATAGGCCGCACAAAGGGACCCTTGGACGAGTAGAGGACTCTCCACACGACATCACCACAATTATCGAGGGGGTTTTCTATGGGTTCTTTGCTTTTACACTTTATTTCATTGATTGTAATTAGCTCCATGGAGAGCTAAACCCCCTACTGGGTACTTGGGTATGTGTGAACCCTAGGATGTATTCGTTTCATTGAACTTTGATAAGTATACGAAGTGTTTTTTCCTTGTGTTGAATACTATAGCAGCACTGTTCACAACCGGCCAAGAATACATGAAAACAGAGAATCCACATTTGTGTGTGGAAATTCCACATCCTTGTGTGAAAAATCCACAGGGGCACTCACACGAGCGTGTGGATTCCTGATTCAAGCCCTTTAAAACCTATTTCAGCACCGATTTCAGCATTCTTTTTTCCATCTTTTCCCCAACTTGAGAGAGGGCGGCGGCTAGGGTTTTGAGAGGTATTGGCTATGGCTATGGAGAGGTTCTATGGCTCTAACATCGTACACCGTTTGGAAGAATGTTAGTGGGAGAGCTTTCGTCGGCACAGATCCGGCGAGGTGTATCCTAGGCCGGACAAAGGCTTGCGACGAGTAGAGGACTCTCCACAAGTCCATCGCCATGACTAACGAGGGGGTTTTCTATGGATGCTTTGTTTTTACATTCGATTTCATTGATTGTATCTAGTTCCATGGAGAGATAAACCCCAAGTGGGTACTTGGGTATTTGTGAACCATAGGATATATTCGTTTCATTGAATCTCTTTATTATGCTTTCAATTAATTAATGTTTATTGCGAGTTTCAATCTTGTATGCTTGATTTTATGAATACTCCCCTAGAGTGACACTAGGGTTGAGAGTTCTTCTAGGCAACTCTTGTGAGTGAGTGACACAGCATAAGAGTTAGACAAAGCTAGATTGGAGAGGGTTAAGAGTGTGAGTCGAGAGATAGCGGAGTGTCTCCTTTCCCCTCCGGTGTGATCTATCCTACCTCCACGTTTCAAGAGTTCTTTACGGCTATAGTAGAGTGAAGGGCTAAGGGATGACCTTCCGCTGCAGCTTAGTTGCAAGTACAACAGAGTGAAGCATTGAAGTGATTTTAGCATCTAGGGCTTAATTGTGGCTAGGGATCTTTCACCTGGACCAAAGGGTTAGGTCTATACATAGGAATAGGGTTTATCATTTGGAATCCCTAGAGCTCATTGTAATTCTATGCAAGTGTGAGGTTGAGAGGTTATTTAATCTTTCCTCCGAGACATGTATAGAGTTAGGCATGGTTGACCTTAGATTTGGTATCATGTAATTAAGGATTTCCATGACTCATTGTTGAATCAATTAGGAAGTATAATAGAGGGTTCTTGCACTTGAAACGATTGTCCTAGGCGGATCAATATCCGGGTACCCCATCTTTATCGATTGCCTTACCTTCTCCTTTACTTGTGCCTTCTATCTTGTTGTTTTTATTTTGGTTATTTCATATTTTGTCACACTTATCACTATTCATCTTCCACATTAGTTAAGAAACAACTCAAGTGTCTTTATTCCCTACTCTCTATGGATACGATACGCACTCATCTGGGATTATTACTTCGACACTCGTGCACTTGCTGTTTACATGCATATACGGATGTGTCAAGTTTTTTCGCCGTTGCCGGGGAGTAGGCGTTTAAAGATACTTTGCACCTTGTTTTCTTAGCTATTCATCCTTTCTATTTCATATCTTCTTTTCTATCATCGTTCTGATTTTGTTTTTTTTCTTATGGTGCAGCTCCAGGTTATGACCCGAGTGAACCCCTCAATATTGATTAAAGGAGATCCTGAGCTCGAACGTACACTTAGAAGAAAAGGGAAAGAACCTGTGCAAGAACAGTTTAATCTAGCTGATTTGGAAGTAGAAGAATATAAAAAAAATCACAAAACAGAATGAGTAGCAGCGGACATTATCCGATTATGCCAGACCTTCAGTGTTGGGGACACAATCAAGTATTGTGCGTCCCCCGATTACAGCTTAGAACTTCAAGCTGAAGCTGGCATTCATCCACATGTTACAGCAATCCACACAGTTTAATGGTTTAGGCGATGAGGATCCAAACATTCATATAGAGAACTTTCTCGAGGTGTGTGATATGTTGAAGATAAATGGGGTAACGGATGATGCCATAAAGTTGAGAGCCTTCCCATTTTCCTTGAAAGAAAGAGCGAAGCAGTGGTTACATTCATTACCTAGAGCATCAATTACCACATGGGTGAAGATGGTAGAAGCTTTTCTTGGCCGTTATTTTCCTCCCGGAAAATCTGTACAGCTTAGGAATGAGATCTCATCCTTTGTACAATTAGATATGGAGTCTCTATTTGAGACGTGGGAAAGGTTCAAGGAGCTCCTGAGAAAGTGCCCATAACACGGATTCCCGGAGTGGATGATTGTTCAGACCTTTTACAACAGTCTGAATCTGAGTACAAGGCAACTCTTAGATACGACAGTAGGATGTACCTTAGGTAGCAAGACCCCCGGTGAGGCTCATCAATATTGAAGAAATGGGGTTAAACAGCTACCAGTGGAATGCCAGGGAGAAGAAAAATGTGGCTGGTCTTCATGAGATAGATGCAGTGACTTCGTTGGTGGCTAAAGTGGAATCATTGAGTAAGAAGTTAGATCTTCTAACTTCGAACAAAGTAGCGGTCATGATTACTTGCACCGGGTGCGGTAGAGGACATACTCCCTTTGATTTCCTGATATCTATTGGTGATGCATCTTCGGTTGAGAACGTCGATTTTGTGGCTAATGGCATGAGGAATCAAGGAAATTTATACAGCAATACCTACAATCCGGGTTGGAAGAGTCATCCCAATTCCTCGTGGAGCAACCAAGGTCCACAAAAGGCCATAGGGCCACTGAGTTTCCAACAACAACAGTATGCCCCAAACATGGAAAACAAAGTTTCAGGTTTGGAGAACCGAATAAACGATTTGGAGAAGGCCTTAACTAGGTTTGTGTAATCTTCAGATACAAGATTTCAATCAGTTGAGGCTACACTTCACAATGATACCGTCTCTTTGCATAATCTTGAATATTAAGTAGGGCAAATTGCGAAGTCTCTATCGAAAAGGCCACATGGAAGCTTACCGAGTAATACCGAGACCAACCCTAGAGTGCATGTGAAGGTGATAACTTTGAGAAGTGGTCGTGAGGTTGAGGGTAAGTTTCTGAGTCAGAAGCCAATTGAACACGCACCCGAGGTTATAGAGGTTTAGAAGGGAGCAAGCAAAGAGAAGGAGGTAGCATCCCCACTTTTAAAGCCAAGAATATCTTATCCATCTAGATTGAAGAATGACTAAGGGAATGAACAGTACAAGAAGTTCGTGAGTTTGTTCAAACAACTCCATATTAATATTCATTTTGTTGAGACATTGGCCCAAATACCTAAGTATGAAAAATTCTTGAAAGACTTGTTGACCAACAAAAGGATGTTAGAGGAGAGTGCTTTAGTGATTTTAGATGCATCTTGCTCGGCGATTTTGCAAAAGAACATGCCGAGCAAGAAGAAAGACCCTGGAAGCTTTATCATTCCATGTAATATTAGCAATCTAGGTTAAGAAATGGCATTGGCAGACTCAGGGGCTAGTATCAACGTTGTGCAATACACCTTCTTTCAAAAGCTAGGCTTGGGCGAGCCTAGGCCTACTCGGATGACTTTGCAATTGGCAGATCAAACGGTGAGACATCCGAGGGGTATCATCGAAGATGTTCTTGTCAAGGTGGACAAGTATATATTTCCTATAGACTTCATATTGCTAGACGATGATAAGGATGCGGATGTACCCTTGATACTTGGGAGGCCATTTTTGTTGACTTCCAAGGCATTGATTGACATGGACGGCGGAGAGGTAACTTTGAGAGTTGGAGATGACAAGCTTACATACTGCCTTGCTGAAGCCATGCGACATTCTATTGATTTCGTTGATACTTTATATTTTCTAGACGCTACTGATGAGATTGTTGATGAATACATGCAGGAAATGTTCAATCCGGATTGATACGAAGGCTTGTTCGACCAAGAGGAGGACAATAAAGAAGTAATGATGCTTGGTTCGACGGAAGAAGTACCATCTACCCCGTTGATCTTGAAGAAGGTGCTCCGGAAATTGAAGAGGGCTAGGAGACACCACCGGAAATGCTCCAAGGCTGTTAGAGACATGCGTGAACCGAACAAACTGGGTGAATCATTGCTAGACGGTACCAAGCCTGATAATTCACCCTCTACCCTCAAGAGATTTTGCTCATCATTCTTCCAAGCTATGGGTAAGAGGGCAACTTTCAGCTATGAGCCCCTGTGAGGTAAGAAAAGGTACGTAAAGCTAAGTGACGTTAAATAAGCGCTTCTTGGGAGGCAACCCAAGTGTTTACTGTTTTCTTAATTTGGTAGTTTCATGTTCATCATGTGTTTTCATGTGAATTTGGTGAAGTTTTGGCCGTTTGAGCTATTTCTTATGTTTTTCACCGGTATAAATTGCATATTGGGGCAGGCTCTGAGTGTGTAAACATGTTCAGAAATTTTATGTAGAGCATACAGAATTTTCTAAGGCATCCAGAGAAAACACACGGGCGTGTCGAATTAACACGCCCGTGGTTTTGTATTGCGAGCTCATCTAGAGAAGGCACAGGGGCTTCGACTCGATCCTGTGAATGACCATGCAATCCTCGCACACCCGTGGGTAATTTCCGCATGAGCTTGTGAATTCCTTCAGAGATTGGCAGATTTTCCCAAAATCACACAGGGGCTTGAACTCGCCCCATTGGGCGACCTTGTGAAAATCGCACGGGCGTGGGTAATTTTTGCAGGCCCGTGCAAATCTCTGCAGAGGAGGTCTCTTCATCCCAAGAAGTCACAGGGGAGTTTGCTTGCCCCTGTGAGTTGGGCTTGTGAATGCACACACCCGTGCGGAATTTCCACACGGGCGTGCGGAATACTTAGCAATTTTTCTTAGATGTCCACAGCAACCAAAAGGGCGTGTGGCTAGCCAGTGGGTTGGGCCCATGAGCGTGGGTATTTCTCAAATGCCCGTGTATTTGCATTCAGAGGCAGTCAGTGTTTTCCCAAGAGCACACAGGGGCGTGCACCTGTCCTTGTGAAGCTTTCCTGTGGAGGTGCATGGGCGTCTGTAATTTATGCACTCCCGTGCGGCTGTGTAGAATACCAAGAAGCGCGAGTCCTTTTAAAAGGATTATCATTTCTCTTCACCCTGAAATCCTCCAGTTGTCTGAGAGCACTTCTACATTGTTTCCCGATCTCATATCGCCAATTTGGAAGGATTTTGCTTGGTTTTCTGGCCGTTTTCAAAGCTTTCTCATCTCAACTCGATCGTAAGCCCTATCTTTGATTTCCTTCACAAATTCATGATTTTCATCGATGAAACTAGTCAATAATGCCTCATTTTTTCAATCAGAATGATTATTTATATTTAGAACGAAGTAAAAGTGTTGTAATGGTGCATTTGTGGAGTTTGAAGCGTGGCCGTGTATTTGTTCACGGCTAGTGGATCCACACAGGCGTGTAGAAATTCCGCACGACCATGTGGATTTCTGCAGCTATGTTTAATTAACTTGTTTGATCAATTCTCTTTCAACTTTTGCAGACTATGGCACAGAGGTCAAAGAAGCAAGCTGATAAGTGACCGCGAGAGTCATCTCTTAAGTCCGAGAGCATGAGATTCACTATCCCTGAGTATCAGGCTCATTTTGAGCGTCTGTCGAGAATTCGGTTCGGATAGACTTGGTTCTTGGACACGAGTATATTGAGAGATTTGTAGTAAGAGGATGAGTTCGCTGATGAGATCGAGGCTCTCATTTCAGTGGGTGGTTGGAGGCAGTTATTGTCTATTAGAGAGCCAGCCATCCGGAAGCTTATACTGGAGGTTTTGTCATCATTCGAGTTCGACAGATCCTATGCGAGATTCGACGACCTCGACGTAGTTTAGTTCAGAGCACTTGGACATCACTATAGTCTGAGTATCACTCAGTTTTCAGTTCGGGTCGGCTTGTACGAGAAGGCTTTTACAGACACTGAGGAGTACTCTCAGTTACCGACAGATTATCCTGGAGCTATGATCCCACAGACAGCTTACCTAGCATTATGTGGTTAGGGCAAGTATAAGCCGGTGTTATCCAAGGCCACGTGCCTTTCCTGACCTGCGTACTGATATCTACATGCCATCATGAGCAGGTCAGTGAATGGCCGTGGTGATAGTACTGGGGTTTTGAGCCGGCAGGAGCTTCTGTACTTATATTTGATGATGCAGCGCATACCGATCAATCTAGGGCACATCGTCGCTGAGTACATTCGACATTAGGGCTAGTATGTCAGATTGTGAGCGATCTTCTCGGGTCCATACATTATGAGATTAGCTCTGGGTATGGGTCTCCTGGGCGTGATTCACCGGGCCGAGAAGACGAGTATACCTGCGCCCCTGAGCCTAGAGATGATGAGATTGATGGGCATGGTCCGCAGGGTTTAGACGGAGGTTTATGGTCTGGTTCTACCGGTCATAGAGATAGCCGAGGAGGAGGGAGATGATGCCGAGGTTTCCCAGCCTACCCCCGAGCCCTAGTCAGCACCTATGGAGACTGAGGCACCTCCGGTGACCTAGGACCCACCCCGTGTGCATGTTTTCACCATCTCGAGCCCAGGATCGCTTTGAGAGGCTCGAGAACACTGTGGGGGTGATACGGACATAGGTAGCAGAGGCCTTAGCAGAGATTGCCAATATTAGGGCTACGCAAGCCGCATAGTATACGGAGTTCATGGTATGTTTTGACACATTACAGCGGATCTTAGAGCGAGACATCGGCTCGTTATTTGTCCTGCGGCCGAGGACTCTTTAGGCCCCTCGGCTTCTCCGGCACCTCCATCCCCTATTCCGGCATCGGACGACCCACCATGTACTTCATCACCAGTAGCAGCAGCAAAGCCATAGCATGATATCGACGCTTGATTTTATTTTCCTCGTCTTTTACTTTCGCATTTTATTTCAGACTTGTAAACTCAGGAAGGACTTTCCTTCTAAGTTTATTTTCATTTGATACCTCGAGTTGTATTCATTATCTTATATTTTATATACTCGAGTTATGTTTGTTTTTATTGAGCTTAAATGAACCCCCTCATGTATGAGTGCAGATGGTCTTGTCATCATGGGAATTGAGACTTTGTCATGTGGACAGCCAAGGTGTTTTGGCACTTGGCCGTGTGAGCTTCACAACTCGTTGGAACAACACTCCCAAGGACTTAGCTCCATTAAATGCAACACTAGGAGTCAGGGGAGTATTGTTTTGATTGCTTCTCCCACATTTGAATTTAATTGATTTACATTATGAATGAGCTTGCATGTGTACATTGGGGACAATGTACAACTTAAGTGTGGGGGTGGGGGGGGGAGTTTCATAGTGCACGCATCTCTTTTATACTAGTTTTGATTGATATACATGCTTACAAAGCCAATGGCAGTTCACCTTAGTTGCATTGATTGTATTCTTGAGTTTAGGAGAATTGTTAACATTGAATGTTTTCATGCTCTAGATTTTGCTTGAATTTCTAGGAATTTTTGCCCGATCGACACTTGTTGCACTACTCACTCTTTGAACTCTTTTAGAAACTTATGTTTGATATATAAGGGACTAGTTTTAGTTGTTTCTTGTATTAATTCTGAAAAAAATGGAAAAAATGAAAAGAAGGAACAAAATAGTTTTATTGTTTATTTGTGGTTGTTGGGTGGAAAGAGCTACCAACTATGAAGTATGAAGCGACTCTCATAAGTCAGATACTAGTTATGCCCTAATAAGAGAAAGAGCTATATCATAGGATGAGTGAAAGCTACCACTCTGGTAGAAAGAGCTACCACCTCGAAAGTGTGAAAGCCACCTTAGCGTCCGCTTGGGAAAGGGCTACCTTAAAGGATGTGTGAAGCTACTACCACCTGTGAAAAATTTTGTTATTTTTTTGTAGATAAATAAGTTCCTTGTACTTAGAGCATTGAGGAGTATACTTTGGGGTGCTTGGAGTGAGTGCACACACTTACACGATTTCAGGTTTGCCGTCCTTTTTTATTTAAGTTTTTAGATAGAACATTGATTTTTTGTATTTAGTGTTGGAGTTTGCCTTACTTGTAGAATGCTCTCTTTGTATGCTTTGGTGAACCTAAGGTCAAGTACTTCCAATATTTCCTTCGTCTATGCTTTAATGTTTTAATTTTTGCTTGAGGACAAGCAAAAGCTTAAGTGTTGGGGAGTTTGATAAGTGCTTGTGTAATAAGAATACGAAGTGTTCTTTCCTTGTGTTGAGCATTAGCTTTCTCGGGTTTTAACGCTAATATGTGTTTATTTATGTTACTTTCATGCAGGTAGGGTTGTGAGACCGATTATGAGAGAAAGAAGCCAATGTGGGTCGTAATGCACCAATTTGGAGGAAATCTTGCTAAGGTTCAAACATGAAGACATAGGTCGGGTTTGAGATGCGGGAATGTGTGCCAAACTCCTCATATTCGAGTTAGCACAACTATTTGGAGGGGCACAAGGGCAGTCACATTCAAGCATTCCGACTTACGCATATAGAACAAGATCTCGACCAACATGTCCGTTATTGAAGAAGCAAAGCGATCCATGACGTAAACGTGTGCCCGTTTCCATTACCTCGATGAAAGTATGGATTCGGGAGTATTTCTGGCCGGTACTGTAGTAGGGGTATTGTAGCAAAACTGTAGCAAGAATACTGTACCAGCACTGTTCACAGACGGCCGAGAAAACAGGAAAACAGAGAATCCACACTGGCATGTGGAAATTCCACACGCCCATGTGAAAAATCCACAGGGGCTGACAAGATCCCCTTGCATATATCCTGCAAGTGTACGGGTTTGTCGAAGTAATAATCCCGGGTGCGCGGGTATCGAATCGATAGGGAGTAGGGAGTAAAGACACTTAATTCGATTCTTAGCTATGTGGAATATCAACAATGATACGTGTGACAATGATTCAATTCTCAACAATTAAAAGCAACAAGTAAGAGAGCAAAAGTAAGGAGGAGGTAAGGCAATCGATAAAGATGGGGTACTCGGATGATGCTTCACCTAGGATAATCGCTTCAAGTGCAAGAACTCTCTATTATGCTTCCTAATCAATGCAATGGTGAGTCGTGGAAATCCTTACATACATAGTCCCAAATCTAAGGTCAACTATGCCTAACTCTATTCATGTCCCGGAGGAGAGATTAAATAACCTCTCAACCTCGCACTCGAATAAAGTTACAATGAGCTCTAGGTATTCCAGGTGATAAATCTCTTCCTAATTATAGACCTAACCCTTTGGTCCAGGCGGAAGGTCCCTAACCACAATTAAGGCCTAGATATTAAGATCCCCTCAACGCTTCACTCCGTTGCACGCGCAACTAAGCCCCAGCGGAGATTCATCCCTTAGACCATTCACTCTATTATGGCCGCAAAGAACTCGAGGAACGGAGGTAGAATCTATCACGTCAGAGAAGAAAGGGGACGCCCCTGTCCCTCCCGACTCAGCCTCTCAACCATCTCCAACCTAGCTTTGTCTAACGCTCGTGGTGTGTCACTCACTCACAAGGTTACCAACAAGAACTCTCAACCCTAGTGTCACTCTAGGGGAAATGTTCATACAATCAAGCATTCAAGGTTGGAACTCACAATAAACATCAATTTATTGAAAGCATAATAAAGAAGTTCAATGAAACGAATACATCCTAGGGTTCATAATCACCCAAGTACCCACTAGGGGTTTAGTATAATCAAAGAAATCTAATGTAAAAGCAATGAATCCATAAAGAAACCCCCTCGATGGTCGTGTCAATGGTCTTGTGGAGAGTATTCTACTCGTCGCAAGGGATTCTTTGTCCGGCCTAGGATACACCTCGCCTGATCGATGCCGACGAAAGCTCTCCCAATAACCTTCTTCCAAACGACGCGCGATGTCGGAGCCATAGAACCTCTCAAAACCCCTAGCCAATACCCCTCAAAACCCTAGACAAAGCCCTCTCTCAAGTTGGGGAAAAGATGGAGAAAAACAATACCAAAATTGGGGCTGAATCGGTTTTAAATAGGGCTGGAATCGGGCGACTCCACGGGCGTGGATGGTACACGCGCCCTTGCGAAATTTCCACACGGCCATGGATCATTTCCATATTCCCGTGTGGATTCTCTGTTTCTCTGATTTCTCGGCCGGCTGTGAATATTGTTGCTACAGTACATGCTACCGTGTTGCTGCAGTTCTCTGCTACAGTCATTGACTTGAATAACTTCCCAATTCCATATTTTCATCAGGGTAACGCAAACGGGCACACGTTTACATCATGAATCACTTGCTTCTTCAATGATATACATGTTGGTGGAGCTCTCGTTCTTTTGTACATAAATTGGAATGCTCGAGTGTGACTGCCTTTGTGCCCCTCTAAATGGATGTGCTCACTCGAATGCGAGGAGGTTGGCACATACTCTAGCATCTCACACCTGACCTATGTCTTCGCGTTTGAACCTTAGCAAGATTTCCTTCAAAATAGGTGCATTATGATCCACATTGGCCTATTTCCTTCATACTCGGCCTCACAACCCTACCTTCATAAAAGTAACATAAAAACACACATATTAGTGTAAAAACCTAAGAAAAGTAATGTTTAACATAAGGAATGAACACTTCGCATTCATATCGAACAAGCACTTATCAGGGGCTCTCACAAGGGCGTATGGATTCTTGATACCAGCCCTTTAAAAGCCGGTTTCAGCCACGATTTTAGTATTCTTTTCTCCATCTTTTCCCCAACTTGAGAGAGGGTGGCGGCTAGGGTTTTGAGAGGTATTAGCTAGGGCTTTGGAAAAGTTCTATGGCTCTGATATCACGCGCCGTTTGGAAGAAGGTTAGTGGGAGAGCTTTTGTTGGCATCGATCCGGCGAGGTATATCCTAGGCCGGACAGAGGGACCCTTGCGACGAGTAGAGGACTCTCCACAAGACCATCACCATGACTAACGAGGTGGTTTTCTATGGATGCTTTGTTTTTACATTCGATTTCATTGATTGTATCTAGTTCCATGGAGAGCTAAACCCCTAGTGGGTACTTGGGTATTTGTCAACCCTAGGATGTAATTGTTTTATTGAATCTCTTTATTATGTTTTCAATTAATTGATGTTTATTGTGAGTTCTAATCTCGTATGCTTGATTTTATGAATGCTCTCCTAGAGTGACACTAGGGTTGAGAGTTCTTCTTGGCAACTCTTGTGAGTGAGTGACACACCATGAGAGTTCGACAAAGCTAGACTGGAGAGGGTTGAGAGGGTAAGTCGAGAGGTAGCGGAGCATCCCCTTTCTCCTCCGGTGTGATCTATCCTACCTCCACATTCCATGAGTTCTTTGTGGACAATAGTAGAGTGAATGGGCTAAGGGATGACCTTCTGCTGGGGCTTTGTTGTGAGTGCAACGGAGTGAAGTGTTGAAGTGATTTTATCATCTAGGGCTTAAATGTGGCTAGGGATCTTTCACCTGGACCAAAGGGTTTGGTCTATACATAGGAATAGGGTTTTTATCATTTGGAATCCCTAGAGCTCATTACAATGCTATGTGATTGCGAGGTTGAGAGGTTATTTAATCTTTCCTCCTGGACATGTATAGAGTTAGGCATGGTTGACCTTAGATTTGGGATCATGTAATTAAGGATTTCCACGACTCATTATTGCATCAATTAGGAAGTATAATAGAGGGTTCTTAAACTTGAATCGATTGTCCTAGGCGGATCAATATCTGGGTACCCGATTTATATCGATTGACTTAGCTTCTCTCTTTCCTGTGCTCTCTTTCTTGTTTTTTTACTTTTGTTATTTCACATCTTGTGACACATATCACTATTCATCTCTGACTTAATTTTGAAATAATCTAAGTATTTTTATTCCCTACTCCCTGTGGATATGATATCTCACTCATCTGGGATTTTATTACTTTGACAAACCCGTGCACTTGTGGGACATAAGCAAGGGGCGTTGTCAAATTTTTTGCACGGTTGCCGGGGAGTACGCGTTTAGAGATACTTTGTACTTTGTTTTCTTTGCTATTCAATCATTCATTCTTGTTCATTTCTTCTTGTTCCATCAACTTTCTGATTTTCTTTTTTTTTTCTTTTTGGTCCAGCTTCAGGTTATAACCCGAGGGAACCCCTCAAGATTGATTGAAGGATATCCCGAGCTTGAATGTACACTTAGAAGAAAAGGGAAAGAACCTGTGCAAGAACTGTCAAATTTAGCTGATTTGGAAATAGAAGAATCTAAAAACATGGCAAAACATAATGAGCAACAGCGGACATTATCTGATTATGCCAGAGCTTCAGTATTAGGGACACAATCGAGTATTGTGCGTCCCCCGATTACAGCTCAGAACTTCGAGCTAAAGCCGACATTCATCCACATGTTCCAGCAATCCACACAATTCAATGGTTTGGTTGATGATGATCCAAACAATCATATAGAGAATTTTCCTTAAAGGGGAGAGCAGCGAGTTGAGAGCCATCAAGTTGAGAGCCTTCCCATTTTTCTTAAAAGGGAGAGCGAAGCAGTGGCTACACTCATTACCTAGAGCATCGATTACCACATGGGAGGAGATGGTAGAAGCTTTTCTGGCCCGTTATTTCCCTCCCGAAAAATCTGTAAAGCTTAGGAATGAGATCTCATCCTTTGTATAGTCAGAGTTGGAGTCTCTATTTGAGATGTGGTAAAGGTTCAAGGAGCTCCTGAGAACTTGCCCACAACATGGATTCCAGGAGTGGATGATTGTTCAGACCTTTTACAACAGGAGGTATCTTAGGTAGCAAGACCCCCGATGAGGTTAGTTAATTAATTGAAGAAATAGGGTTAAATAGCTACCAATGGAATGCTAGGGAGAAGAAAAAACATGGCCGGGCTCCATGAGATAGATGCATTGACTTCATTGGCAGCTCAAGTGGAATCATTGAGTAAGAAGTTAGATCTTCTTACTTTGAATAGAGTGGTGGCCATGACTACTTGCACCGGGTGTGGTGGAGGGCATGCTTCCTCTGATTACCCAATCTCTATTGGTGATGAATCTTCGGTTGGGAATGTCGATTTTGTGGGTAATGCGCTGAGGAACCAAGGGAATCCATATAGAAACATCTACAATCTGGGTTGGAAGAATCATCCTAATTTTTCGTGGAGCAACCAAGGTCTACAAAAGGCCATGGGGCCACTGGGTTTCCAACAACAACAAGGCCCAAACATGGAGAACATAGTTTTAGGCTTGGAGAACCGTATAACAGATTTGGAGAAGGCCTTGACTAGGTTTGTGCAATCGTCGGATACAAGGTTTTAATCTGTTGAGGATACACTTTGTAACCACACTGCTTTTTTGCACAATCTATAAAATCAAGTGGGGCTGATTGCGAAGTCTCTATCGGAAAGGCCAGAAGAAAGCTTGCCAACTAATACCGAGACCAATCCTAGAGAGCATGTGAAGGCGATCACTTTGAGAAGTGGTCATGAGGTTGAAGGTAGGCTTCCGAGTGAGAAGCACAATGAACACACACCCGAGATCATAGAGGTTGAAGAGGGAACAAACAAAGAGAAGGAGGTGGCACCTCCACCTTTCAAGCCAAGAATCCCTTATCCCTCTAGATTGAAGAATGACCAAGGGGATGAACAATACAAGAAGTTTCTGAGTTTGTTCAAGCAACTTCACATCAATATTTCTTTTGCTGAGGCATTGGCTCAAATGCCTAAGTATGCAAAATTCTTGAAAAACTTGTTGACTCCCAAGAGGAAGTTAGAGGAGAGTGCTTTAGTGATCTTAGATGCTTCTTGCTCGGCGGTGTTGCAAAAGAACATGCCAAACAAGAAGAAAGACATAGGAAGCTTCATCATTTCGTGTAATATTGGCAATTTAGGTGAAGAAATGGCATTGGCGGACTTAGGGGCTAGTATCAACGTCATGTCATACACTTTCGTTTAGAAGCTAGGCTTGGGAGAGCCTAGGCCCACTGGGATAACTTTGCAATTGGTGGATCAAACAGTGAGACATCCGAGGGGTTTCATTGAAGACGTGCTTGTTAAGGTGGACAAGTATATTTTTTGGGTTGACTTTGTAGTGCTAGACGTCGATGAGGATACGGATGTACCTTTGATACTTGGGAGGCCATTCTTGCGGACTTCAAAGGCATTGATTAACATGGATGGTGGGGAGCTAACATTGAGAGTTGGAGATGACAAGCTCACATACCGCCTTACTGAAGCCATGCGCCATTCTCTTGATTTCGATGATGCTTTGTATTTTCTAAACACTACTGATGAGATTGTTGACTAAAGAAATACCATCTACTATGCAGGAAATGTTCAATCTGGATCCATACGAAGGCTTGTTCGACCAAGAGATGGAAAATGAAGAAGTTATGATGCTTGGTTCAACTAAAGAAGTACCATCTACTATGGGGAACTTGAAGAAGGTGCTCCAGAAGATGAAGAGGATAAGGAGACGCAATCGGAAATGCTCCAAGGCTGTTGGAGACGTGCGTGAACCGAACAAATTTGATGTACCATTGCTAGGTGGTCCCAAGCCCGATAACTCCACCTCTACCTTCAAGAGGCTTTGCTCTTCATGCTTTCAGGCTATGGGTAAGAGGGCAACCTTCATCTGTGAACCCCTATGAGGTAAGACAAGGTACGTTAAGCTTAGTGATGTTAAACAAGTACTTCTTGGGAGGTAACCTAAGTGTTATTGTTTTCTTAGTTGAGTAGTACAGTATTTGCATGAATAAAATGTTAAGTTCTAGTATCTTGATTTGTAGATGCTTTTGCTGTGTTTGACTGTGGGTTTTTAATTTCATCATGTGTTTTCATGTGGATTTGGCGAATTTTAGGTCATTTGAGCTTATTTTTTTTGTGTTTTCTCTAGTTAAAGTTGCCTTGTAAAGCAGGCTCTGAGTGTATAGTTGTGTTTAGAAATTTTCTGCAGTGCTTGCAAAGTTTTCTAAGTGCCCAAAGAAAACACACGCCCGAGTGGAATTTCCGCATAGGGGTGCGTTTTTGTTCAGATCCCATCTAGAGAAGACACAGGTGCGTGGACATGCCCCTGCGAGCGACCTTGTGATGGTCCATGCCCGTGGGTAATTTCCACACGGGCGTGTGTTTTCCTATAGGGACTTAGCAAATTATTCCGAGAGTACAGAGGGGCGTGGACTCGTCCCTGTTGGCAAACCTGTGACAACCGCATGAGCGTGGGTATTTTCCACACGCCTGTGCAGATCTCTAGAGAAGAGCTCTCTCCATCTTGAGAAAACATAGGGGCATGTGCATACCCCTGTGAGTTGGGCCTGTGAACATCCATGCCTCTGCAGATTTCTACACGGCCGTGTGAAACACTTAGTCATTCTTCTCATCTCGACAGAGAAGCCACAGTGGCGTACGGCTGCTCCTATGAAGTTCTCTTATGGAGGCGCACGGGGGTGGGTAATTTCTGCACGCCTGTGTGGATGTACAGAATGCCAAGAGGCGTGAGTTTCTTTTAAAAGGATCACCATTCCTCTTCATCCTAACATTCTTCATTCATCTGAGAGCACTCTCACATCGTTTCCCGACCTCACATTGCCTATTTGGAAGGATTTGTACTTGGTTTTCCGACTGATTCAAGGTTTTCAATCTCAACTCATCGTTGAGCCCTACCTTTTGTTTTGTTTTCTTCACAAATTCCTTATTTTAATTGATGAAATTAGTTAGTAATGCTTCATCTCTACAATTAGAATGATTATGCAAGTTCAGAACGAAGTTAGAAGCGATTTAATGGTGTATTATTAGAATTTTGTGGTGCGATCGTGCGTCTTTTTCACGCCCCATGGATCCACACGAGCGTGCGGAAATATCACCCAACCGTGTGGATTTATGCAGCATTACTTTATCAACTAGTTTGATAGATTTTCTTTAAAATTTTACAGACTATGGCAACTCAGCCAAAGAAGCAAGCCGAGAAACGGCTGTGTGAGTCATCTCCAGAGTCCGAGAGTATGAGATTTGCTATTCCCGAGCACCAGGTGCATTTTGTGCGTTTGTCGAGACTTCTGTTCGGACAGACTCGATTCCTGGACACGAGCGTATTGAGAGATCTACAGGAGAGAGATGAGTTCACAAATGAGGTCGATGATCTCATTTTAGTGGGAGGTTTTAGGCAGTTATTGTCGACTAGAGAGCCAGCCATTCATGAGCTTACACTTAAGGTCTTATTATCATTCGAGTTTAATAGAACTTATGCAAGATTCAGCAGTGTTGGCGCCATTCAGTTCAGAGCATTTGGGCATCACAAATGCATGGGCATTACTCAGTTTTCAGTTTGGCTTGTCTTACACGAGGAAGCATTTATAGACATTGAGGAGTATTCCCAATTACCGACAAATTACCCTGGAGCTTTGACCCCGCAGAGAGCTTATAGAGCATTGTGTTATCAGGGTCAGTATGACCCGGAGGTGTCCAAGGCCACGTGCCTTTTCCGACCAACATATCGATATTTACATGCCATTCTGAGCAGGTCAGTGAATGGCTGTGGGGATAGCACTGGTGTCCTAAGCTGGTAGGAGCTTCTGTACCTGTATTTGATGGTTCAGCACATACCGATTCATCTAGGGCATATCATCGCAGAGTACATCTGACATCAGGGTAGTATGCTAGATTGTCAGTATTACAAGACTAGTTCTAGGCATGGGTCTCTTGGCCGTGATTCGCGGGGTTTATGCCTTGGTTCTACCAGTCCCAGAGATAGCTGTGGAGGAGGGTGATGATGCCGAGGCTTCACAGCTTGTTCCTGAGCCTCTGCCGACACAGATGGAGACCGATGCACCTCTAGTGGCAGAGGACCCACGCTAGTACGCATATTTTCACCATCTCGAGCCCATGATCACTTTGAGAGGCTCGAGAGTGTTGTGGGGGTGCTACGAACAGAGGTTGTTGAGGTCTAAGCAGAGATTGCTAAGATTCGGGCTACACAGGCCATAAAGTATACAGAGTTCATGGCACGTTTCGACATGTTACAACAGATTTTAGAGCGAGACATCACCTTGTCATTTGTCTTGCGACCGAGGACTACTCAGGCCCCTCCAGCATCACCATCACCACCTCGACCAGCACCCTTCGATCTACCACCAGCATCTGTAGCGGAGGAGAGACCGAACGACACTGACACTTAATTTATTTTGTTTATGTTGTTTTTATTAATTTGTTTTTGCATTTTAGTTTGGATTTGTATACACATAAAGGACTTTCCTTCTGAGTTTATTTTCATTTTGTTACCTCGAGTTGTATTAATTGCTTTATCGTTTATATTCTCGAGTTGTATTTGTTTTATTAAGCTTTATTGAACCTCCTCGTGTATGCGTGCAGATGGTCTTGTCATCATGGGAATTGAGACTTTGTCATGGGCACAGCCAATGGTGTTTCAGCACTTGGCCGTGTGTGCTTAACAACCCGTTGGAACATCACTCCCAAGGATTTAGCTCCATCAAATACAACACTAGGAGTCAGGGGAGATTGTTTTGATTGCTTCTCACACATTTGTTCCTATTTGATATACATTATGAGTGAACTTGCATGAGTACATTGGGGATAATGTACAACTTAAGTGCGGTTCACCTTAGTAGAAATGATTGTATTCTTGAGTTTAGGAGAATTTTAACATTGAATGTCTTCATGCTCTAGATTTTTCTTGAATTTGTAGGAATTTTTGCCCGATTGTCACTTGTTGTACTACTCAGTCTTTAAACTCTTTTGGAAACTCAAGTTTGATGTTAAAAGGACTAAGTATAGTTGTTTCTCTTTGTTAATTCTGAAAAAAAAAAAACAAAATGAAAAAATGTAAAGAAAGAACAAAATAGTTTTATTGTTTATTTGTGCTTGTTGGGTGGAAAGAGCTACCGTATATGAAGTATGAAGCTACTCTTTTAAGTCGGATACTAGTTATGCCCTAATGAGAGAAAGAGCTATCTCATAGGATGAGTGAAAGCTACCACTCCGGTAGAAAGAGTTACCACCTCGAAAGTTTGAGAGCCACCTTAGTGGCCGCTATGGAAATGGCTACCTTAGAGGATATGTGAAGCTACTACCATCTTTGAAATTTTGTTACTATTTGTAGATAAATAAGCCCCTTGTATTTAGAACTTTAAGGAGTATACTTTGGGTTGTTTTGAGTGAGTGAGTTCACACACTTACACGATTTAGGGTTTGTTGTCCTTTTTTATTCAAGTTTTTAGCTAGAGCAATGATTTTTCGTATTTAGTGTTGAAATTTTCTTTACTTGTAGAATGCTCTCTATGTATGCTTTGGTCAACCTAAGACCAAGCACTTCCAATATTTCCTTCGTCTATGCTTTAATGTTTTAATTTTTGCTTTAGAACAAGCAAAAGCTTAAGTGTGGGGGAGTTTGATAAGTGCTTGTGTGATAAGAATATGAAGTGTTCTTTCCTTATGATGAGCATTACTTTTATTGAGTTTTAAAACTAATATGTGTGTATTTATGTAACTTTCATGCAAATAGGGTTGTGAGGCCGATTATTAGAGAAAGAAGCCAATGTGGATCGTAAATGAACAAATTGGAGGAAATCTTGAGAAGGTTCAAACGCGAAGACATATGTCAGGCTCGAAATGCGGGAATGTGTGCCAACCTTCTTGTACTAAGGTTAGCACTATGATTTAGCGGGGCACAAGGGTAATCACATTCAAGCGTTCTAGCTTGTGCATGTATAGAAAGATTTCCACCAACATGCCCGTTATTGAAGAAGCAAAATGATCTACGGCATAAATATGTGCCTGTTTGTGTTACCTCATTGAAAGCATGGATTCAAGAGTATTTCGGGCCGGTACTTTAGCAGGGCACTTTAGCAAACACTGTAGCAAAACATAGAAGTAGGTGCTGTTCACAGCCGGCCGAAGATGGATGAAAACAGAGAATCCAAACGGGCGTGCGTTAATTCCACACGCCTGTGGGAAAAATCCACATGGGCACGCACATGGGTGTATGGATTCCCGATTTTAGCCATATTTAAAACCTATTTCAACCCTGATTTCAGTATGATTTCCTCCATCTTTTCCCCAACTTGAGAGAGGATTGCGGCTAGGGTTTGGAGAGGTATTGGCTAGGGATTTGGAGAGCTTCTACAGCTCTGACATCTCGCTCCGTTTGGAAGAAGGTTAGTGGGAGAGCTTTCGTCGGCACCAATCCGGCGAGGTGTATCCTAGGCCAGACAAAGGGATCCTTGGACAAGTAAAGGACTCTCCCCAAGACCATCACCATGACTATCGAGGGGGTTTTCTATGGATTCTTTACTTTTATACTTGATTTCATTGATTATAATTAGCTATATGGAGAGCTAAACCCCCTACTGGGTACTTGGGTATTTGTGAACCCTAGGATGTATTCGTTTCATTGAATCTCTTTATTATGCTTTCAATAAATTGATGTTTTATTTGAGTTTCAATCTTGAATGCTTGATTGTTTGAATACTCCATTAGAGTGACACTAGGGTTAAGAGTTCTTGTTGGTAACCCTTGTGAGTGAGTGACACACCACGAGAGTTTGACAAAGCTAGATTGGAGAGGGTTGAGAGGGTGAGTCAAGAGGTATCGGAGCATCCCCTTTCCCCTCCGGCGTGATTTTTTCTACCTTCATCTCCTCAAGTTCTTTATGGTCATAATAGAGTGAATGGGCTAAAGAATGACCTTCTGCTGGGGCTTAGTAGCGGGTGCAACGGAGTGAAGCGTTGAAGTGATTTTAGCACCTAGGACTTAATTATGGGTTGGGACCTTTCACCTGGACCAAAGGGTTAGGTCTACATTGAGGAAGAGGATTTATCACATGGAATCCCTAGAACTGATTGCAATTCTATACGAGTACGAGGTTGAGAGGTTATTCAATTTCTCATCCAGGACATGCATAGAGTTAGGCATGGTTGACCTTAGATTTGGGACCATGTATTTAAGGATCTCCATGACTCATTATTGCATTAGTTAGGAAGTATAATAGAGTGTTCTTGCACTTGAAATGATTGACTTAGGCGGAACAATATCCTGGTTCCCCATTTTTATAGAATGCCTTACCTTCTCTTTTTCCTATGCTCTCTTTCTTGTTTTTTTACCTTTGTTATTTCACATCTTGTCACACATATCACCATTCATCTCTCACTTAGTTAAGAAACAATTTAAGTGTTTTTATTCCCTACTCCTTGTGGAACGGTACCCCACTCATATGGGATTTTATTACTTTGACAAACCTGTGCACTTGCAGGACATACGCAAGGGGCGTTGTCATCTCCACAACCCTAAATGCACTAAAGAACACAAATACACATGCATAAGCGATAAAATCTTAGAAAAGTAATGCTCAATGTAAGAAAAGAATACTTCGTATTACTAATACACAAGCAATTATTATCAAAATTTTCAAACAACTCCACATAAACATCAAGATAGTTGAGGCATTAACCCAAATGCATAAATATTGGAAGTTTTAATAAGAACTCCTCACTAACAAGAGAAAATTGGAGGAAGAAGGCACAATTGCACTCACGGGAAATTGTTCGGCCATCTTAGAGAAGAAACTACCATGAAAATTGAAAGTTCTAGTAAGTTTCATAATTCCATATATGCTAGAAGGAGGAGTTCAAGAAAATGCATTAGCAGATTTTGGGGCTTGTACTAATATCATGCCCACTTTGTAGCAGAAGCTTGTCTTGGATGACTTGAGACCCATATGGATGACTCTACAATTGGTTGATCGATCAACAAGAAAGCCTCTTGGAATTGTGGAAGATGTAATTATCCACTTGGACAAATTTGTATTTCGTGTATACTCTGTAATTTTGGAAATTGATAAAGATGTGGAGACATCTCTGATTCTTGGTCAACCATTTCTTAGTACTTTATTGGCCCTCATTGATTTACAAGGAGAAAAACTAACTTTGAGAATCAAAGAAGAAGAGGTGGCGTACACACTACCGGCTGCCATAAAGCACTATTTAGACTATGATGACACACTTTACTTCATTGATGAAACTAATATTTTACTTTCTAATTGTGTGCAAGAGGTGCTATCTTTGAACCCCTTAGATGAATTGTTGGAGGAGCAAGGGAATGAAGAGCAAGAAGAACCTCACTCTCCTCCTCAAAATAATAAATTGAAGCAATCAAAGAAGAAGGTGATATGCACCAATGCCAAAGAAAAAGAAAGAAAAAAAGAATCAATGTTGAAGAAAATTCGGAAAGAAGTCCGTGGGAGGAAAAAGAAAGGTATCAACCCTCATCATTCAACATCTCAAGTAGGTTAGGTACACTTCTCACCTCTCATCACTCATGAAAAAAATGAAATTCATTCATTGTTTTTATTGAATCAACTGGGAAGAAACAACATTTTAAAAATGACCGAGGGTAACTTTTAACTTTTCAAACCCCCATGAGGTAATCAACAAGGTACGTTAGGTTCAAGACATTAAACAAGCGCTTCTTGGGAGGCAACCCAAGCATTTGGTAGCGTGCATTTCATTTTTTCAAGTTCTATGTTTTAGTTTTATCATTCTTGGAGTTATTTTGATTGTGTGTTATTTGTGTGAATAAGTCCATGATCGTTTGCCTTATGTGTTTCTCTCATTGTCTTTCTTGTGGTTTAATCGTTTATCTTGTTGAGAAACTCATGTTCTTGGTGTTATTTTATGCATTAGATCAAGGTATTATATTAAACTTTTCATTTATGCTTAGAGGAGTTCTCTATCCTTTCTTGGTTTCATTTGATCGTTTGAAGAAGGATTGATGATTTTAGAAACTTTATATTGAGTTATACGGCCTCAATTAAGGGGTTAATGAGGCTGCATGAAAAATCTAGAATCTTTTGCCTAACTCTCACGGCCTCTATACCCCCTTGATTGAGGCCGCATGCCTCAAAACAGAGAGAATAAGCTAGGCTATATGGTCTGCATGCAAGGCGCATGGAGTATGACTCTTGTAGCTCTTTAAACCCTCTTCTTTTTCTTGCCACCTTTTCTCTCTGCTATCTTATTCTTCTTCTTCTCCCGAATTATCCTCTTCTTTCTCTCTCATTTCTTGGCCAAATCCTCCCATTTCTTCACCTAAATCTCCTCCTAACCTCATGGTGACCTTAATCTAGTGGTTATCCTTGAGTTTAATCATGGCTTTCTCAAGTTTTCATCGGTAAGCTCTCTGGTGCCCTAGTTTCTATTTTTTAAATTTTCTTAGTTTCTTGGGGCTTGTATGTGGAATTATCAAAGGATTTGGCTTGGTTTTTGTGGTATGACTGTCACGGATGAAATTTCTCTTAAATTTATGTAAAAATGTTTTGGCTACCATGATTGTAGGGAGATTCTTGCAAAGTGAATAATGCCCATATACACTCTATGAGGCCCATATGGTCACTATACATCATTTTAGCCATTTGTTCTTCTTTTCTTGAACCATATTTTGAATTTTTTTTTTTGGGTTCCTTTAAGCTTGATTAGGTTTATCTATGTTGCAGGAATGCTAAACATCAAGAAACTCAACTCCAAACGTCCAAAGAGCACAATGCCAACCCTCCAAAGAACATCACTTAATGTATGCTCATTACAAAGTGAAGTATGAGGTTTTCAAGACAAAACATTTTGGCACATTTTGTCACATAAAATGGGGTATCTTAGAAATACTTGGGATGGATGAACGAGTGAAGAAGTTACTCTCATATGGTTGTTGGGCGAACTTGTTCGCGATTGATGATTCTACCTATCGCCAACTAACCTTAGAGGTGTTAAGCAATTTCGAGGTACACCAAGATGAAAGGACTGTCACTGCTCGAAGACCAGGAGCCATTTGTTTTCAAGCCTTTGGAAGGTCTTATGAGATGAATCACATGAGTTTGCAGAATACAAGGGTATTTATGATAGAGAATTTATTAGTAGTGTACCATTTACCTGACTGCAAATAGACTTTCCACCATACATGAATGTGAATCAATATTAGACTATCCTAGCTGTCAGTAATAGTGAAAATTCTCAGAAGGCCACTCGCATGAAAAACCTAGTACATAGATATATTCATGCTCATATCAGTGATCCTATTAGTGGTCGGTAGGACAGTAATGGGGTGGTTACACTGTAAAATATGTATGCTATGTTTGGCATTTTCAAGCAGTATCCTGTTCATCTTGGACACCTCATTGCTGAGGCCTTCATACATTAAGGGCATTATGTTTGATTAGGAGCCATCTTCATTGGCCACTATATTACTAGGTCGATTCGTGGAATGAGCCTGATTGAGTAAGCTCGAAACATGATGATAGTAAGCAATGTGGCATCTCTTGGGTTGTTAACTCAACAAGTGATAGGATTGGTGGAAAGAAAAGGTAACATTTATAGACTTGTTTGACATTTGGCCAAAAAAATGTCTAGTTAATGTGAACCAGTTGAGACAGAGTCAGAATCTGAAGATACACCTAGCCCTCCTATCCCGGAGGCTATAGTGAAACCAGATTTCCATGCTAGGATAAGATGGATGGAGAGTGACATCCAGGTCAAATGTCAAGAGCAGGACGATATGCGAGTGATAAGTGCTTGTGTGATAAGAATGCGATGTGTTCTTTCCGTATGATGAGCATTACTTTTATCAGGTTTTAACGCTAATACTTGTGCATTTGTGTTATTTTCATGCATATAGGGTTGTGAAGCCGAATGTTAGAGAAAGAAGCCAATGTAGATCATGAATGCACTATTTGGAGAAAATCTTGAGAAGGGTCAAACGCGAAGACATAAGTCGGGTTCAAGATGCGAGAATGTGTGCCAACCTCCGTGTATTGAAGCTAGAACAATGGTATGGAGGGCACAAAGGCAGTCACATTCGAGTATCCCGGCTTGTGCATTGAGAGTAAGATCTTCACTAATGAGGTCGGTTATTGAAAAAAGCAAAGCTATCTATGACATAAACGTGTGCTTGTTGACGTTACCTCGATGAAAACATGGATTCGGGAGTGTTTTGGGCAGGCACTGTAGCAGGATACTGTAGCAAATTATTTTAGCAGATATTGTTCACAGCCGGCCAAAAAAGAGAATTCCAGAGAATCTACATGGGCGTGTGGAAATTATCCACGCTTGTGCGGAAATTCCACAGGCCCATGTGGCAAATCCACAGGGGCGTGTGGATGCCCGATTCCAGCCTTATTTAAGCTGCGGTTCAGCTACAATTTCAGCATTCTTTTCTCCATTCTTTCCTAACTTTGAGAGGAGGTTGCAGCTAGGGTCTTGAGAGGTATTGGCAGGGTTTTTACAGAGGTTTATCAGCTTCGACATAGCGCTTCACTTGGAAGAAGGTTATTGGGAGAGCTTTCATCGGCACCGATCTGGTGAGGTGTGTCCTAGGCTGGACAAGAAGATCTTTGGAGGAGACGAGGCTTCTCCACAAGACCATCGTCATGACTATCGAGGGTTTTTTTTTAAGGATTACTTGTTTTTACATTTGATTTCATTGTTGATTATAACTAGCTCCATGGAGAGCTAAACCCCCTAGTGGGTACTTGGATTTGTGAACCCTAGGATGTATTTGTTTCATTAAACCTTTTATTATGGTTTCATTAATTGGTGTTTTATTTGAGTTCCAAACATGAATGCTTGATTGATTGAGTCCTCTCTTAGAGTGACACTAGAACCCTTGTGAGTGAGTGCCACACCACGAGGGTTAGACAAAGCTAGATTGGAGATGGTCGAGAGGGTGAGTCGAGAGGTAGTAGAGCGTTCCCTTTCCCCTCTGATGTGATTTATCCTATCTCCATTTCCTTGAATTTTTTGCAGTCATAGTTGAGTGAATTGGCTAAGGGATGACCTTCCGCTGGGTCTTAGTTACAGAGGCAATGGAGTGAAGTGTTCAAGTGATTTTAGCACCTAAGGCTTAATTGTGACTAGGAATCTCTCACCTTGACCAAAGGGTTAGGTCTATATCTAGGAAGAAGGTTTATCACTTGGAATACCTAGAACTCCATGCGATTCTATCCGATTGCGAGGTGTTGAGATTGTTCAATTTCTCCTCCGAGACATGGTATAGAGTTAGTCACGGTTGATCTAGATTTGGGACCTTGTATTGAAGGATTTCCATGACTCATTCATGCATTAGTTAGGAGGCATAATAGTCAGTTTTACACTTGAAACGATTGTCCTAGGTGGAACAATATCTGAGTACCACATTTATATCGATTGTCTTATCTCTCACTTACTTGTGCTTTTCTTTCTTGCTTCCTTTATTCTTGTTTACATCACATCTTGTCAACACAATCATTATTCATCTTCACTTGGTTAAGAAACAATCTAAGTATTTTTACTACCTACTCTCTATAGATACGATACACACTCACCTGGGATTTTATTACTCGACAAACACGTGCACTTGTAGGACATATGCAAGGGGCGTTGTCAAGTTTTTGCACCGTTGCCGGGTGCATTTAAGATTGGAACTCAATAAAAATATCAATTAATGAAAGCATAATATCAAGGTTCAATAAAACAAATACATCTTAAGGTTCACAATCCAAGTACCCACTAGGGGGTTTAGCTCTCCATGGAGCTAATTGCAATCAATGAAATTGAATGTAAAAGCAATAAATCCATAGAAAACCATCTCGATAGTCATGATGATTGATAAGTGCTTGTGTGATATAAATGCGAAGCATTCTTTCCTTATGTTGAGCATTATTTTTCTCAGGTTTTTACATTAATATGTGTGTTTTTATGTTACTTTTATGCAGGTAAGGTTGTGAGGCTGAGTATGAAGGAAATAGGCCAATGAGGATCATAATGAACCTATTTTGGAAGAGATCTTGCTAAGGTTCAAACGCGAAGACATAGGACAGGTGTGAGATGCTAGAGTGTGTAGCAAGTACTGTAGCAACACTGTTCACAGCCGGCCGAGAAACCAGAGAAACAGAGAATCCAACTTGCGAGAGGGCTTCGGCTGGGGTTTCGAGGGGTATTGGCCAAGGTTTTGGAGAGGTTCTACAGCTCTGACATCGTGATTCCATTAGGAAGAAGGTTGGTAGGGGAGCTTCGATCGAGGCGTATCCTATACCGGACGAAGGAATCCTTGGAGGATGAGTAGTGGACTTTCCACAAGACCATCGACACGACCATCGAGGGGGTTTCTTTATGGATTCATTGCTTTTACATTCGATTTCTTTGATTGTACTTAGCTTCGTGGAGAGCTAAACCCCTAGTGGGTACTTGGGTGATTGTGAACCCTAGGATGTATTCGCTTCATTGAACTTCTTTATTATGCTTTCAATAAATTGATGTTTATTGTGACTTCTAACCTTGAATGTTTGATTATATGAACATTTCCCCTAGAGTGACACTAGGGTTTAGAGTTCTTGTTGGTAACCTTATGAGTGAGTGACACACCACGAGCGTTAGACAAAGCTAGGTTGGAGAGGGTTGAGAGGGTGAGTCGAGAGGTACAGGAGCGTCCCTTTTCCCCTCCGACGTGATAGATTCTACCTCCGTTCCTCGAGTTCTTTGCGGCCATAATAGACTGAATGGTCTAAGGGATAAACATCCACTGGGGCCTAGTTGCGCTTGCAATGGAGTGAAGCGTTGAGATGATCTTAGTATCTAGGGCTTAATTGTGGCTAGGGACCTTCCGCCTGGACCAAAGGGTTAGGTCTAAATCTAGGAAGAGATTTATCACTTGGAATCCCTAGAGCTCATCGCAACTCTATGCGAGTGCGAGGTGTTGAGATTGTTCGATTTCTCCTACGGGAAAAAGAGTTAGGCATAGTTGACCTTAGATTTGGGACTATGTATGTAAGGATTTCCACGACTTAGCATTGCATTGATTAGGAAGCATAATATAGAATTCTTGCACTTGAAGTGATTATCCTAGGTGAAGCATCATCTGAGTACCCCATCTTTATCGATTGCCTTGCCTCCTCCTTACTTTTGCTCTCTTACTTGTTGCTTTTAATTTCTGAGAATTGAATCATTACCACACTTATCATTGTTGATACTCCACATAGCTAAGAATCGAATTAAGTGTTTTTACTCCCTACTCCCTGTGGATTCGACCCCGCTCACCCAGGATTATTACTTCGACAAACCCGTGCACTTGCGGGATATACGCAAGGGGATCTTGTCAAGTTTTTGGCGCCGTTGCCGGGGAGCTAGGCATTTAGAGATACTTTGCACTTTGTTTTCTTAGCTATTTTATTCCATTCTATTCCATATCTCCTTATTCTATCATTGCTCTAATTTTTCCTTGTTTCTTTTTGTTGCAGAAAATGATTAACATGTTTGAATCATTTGACACTATCATGAGAATGGTTGAACACGTAGAGCAGAAAGTTCAAACAGTTGCATGGAATGATACATCGTGTTATTCCTATCATGGACAATGTACAACTCAACAGCCATTAGAAGAGTCGGTTGAAGAGTACATCGTCAGGATTCAAGGGTAAAGCTTTGAGTTAGATAGTGTGATACAGCAGTTTGAGGAATCCACATCAGTGCCAATGAATGACCAATTAGATGATAGTATAGAAAGAATCCTTGCTAGGTTTGATTCTTCCTATCAAGATCAGAGGCAATAACTCTTTTCAGTTGGAGTTGCTATTTCAAATTTGGAATTCTGTGGAATGGACAAGTTGATATCCGTTGCAGATTGTAAAGAAATAGATCTCGAGGTGGATAAGGAAGAAAGTAACTGTCAACATTAGGCGAATGATTTCGAGAAGATTGATAAATTGAAGGAGGGTAGCTTGCGGCCATCAATTATTGAACCATAAGAACTTGAGCTTAAAACTCTTCCAGCACATTTCGAATATGCATTTCTAATGGAGGACTCTAAACTCCCCGTAATCGTGGCGTCGAACTTATCTGCGGAGCAAAAGGATAAGCTTGTTAGCATGTTGAAAAAGCACAAATCAGCTATCGTATGGAAGATCTCCCACATTAAGGGTATAAACCCATCATTCTGCACTCATAAGATCCTAATGGAGGATGACTATAAATCTGTAACCCAACCTCAGCGAAGATTGAACCCGGATATGAAGGATGTTGTTAAGGCGGAGGTAATAAAACTTTTGGATGCAGGAATCATCTACCCTATATCCGACAGCAAGTGGGTGAGTCTGACCCAAGTTGTCCCAAAGAAAGGAGGAATAACAGTAGTGAGGAATGAAAAGAATTAGTTAATCCCCACGAGGACATTGACTGGTTGGCGAGTCTGCATTGATTATAGAAGACTAAATGATGTCACTCGGAAAGATCACTTTCCTTTGCCATTCATTGACCAAATGTTGGAGCGATTAGCAGGACATCATTTCTACTGTTTCCTTGATGGCATATCTGGATACTTTCAAATTCTGATTGCCCCAGAAGATCAGGAGAAAACCACATTTACTTGCCCTTATGGTACCTTTGCTTATAGAAGAATGCCTTTCGGGTTGTGTAACGCCCCTGCAACATTTCAGCGTTGCATGACGGCCATTTTTGACAACTTTCTCGAAGATATTATGGAAGTTTTCATGGATAATTTTTCAGTGTTCTGGGACTCTTTTGATGCTTGCTTAAACAATTTGGAAACAATATTAGTGAGATGTAAAGAGACGAATCTCGTCCTTAACTGAAAGAAGTGTCACTTTATGGTGCAAGAAGGCATCATCCTTGGACATAAGATTTCTCAGGCAGGTATGGAGGTGGATAAGGCGAAGATTGAGATAATTGACAAACTTCCACCACCTACGAATGTAAAAGGGATCCGCAGTTTCTTGGGTGATGAAGGTTTTTACAGAAGGTTTATTAAGGACTTTTCGAAAATCTCTCAACCGTTGACCAAACTTCTGGAGAAGGATACCCCTTTTGACTTCGGGAATGACTGTCTGAATGCATTTAACGTATTGAAAGAGAAGTTAGTGCAAGCACCAATCCTGACAACACCGAAGTGGGATGAGCTATTCGAAGTAATGTGTGATGGTAGTGATTATGCAGTGGGAGTGGTTTTGGGGCAGAGAAGAAATAAGCAATTTCAACCGATCTATTATGCTAGGAAGACCCTCACAAGTGCACAAGAGAATTACACCGCTACTGAAAACGAATTATTAGCAGTAGTGTATGCTTGTGATAAATTCATACCATAACTCATCCTATCTAATGTCACCATGTTCACAGATCATTCTGCACTCCGTTATCTCATGAACAAGGCAGATGCGAAGCGGAGATTGATTCGGTGGATATTGTTGTTGCAAGAATTCGATATGGAAATCAAAGATAAAAAGTGGACAGAGAATGTGGTTGCCGATCATTTGTCGAGATTAGAAGGTTGTGAGGGGCAAGAACCGGCAAGCAAGGAAGTTAATGATTTCTTCCCCGAAGAACACCTGTATGCGGTACAAGAATCAGAATCAGAAGATACCCCATGGTTCGCGGATTTTGCAAATTATCTGTCAGGAAAGGTATTGAAGCAGGGCTTAGGCTTTCAACAGAAGAATAAATTTTTCAGTTATTTAAAAGAATTTCTTCTGCGAAGATCCGTACCTTTTCTGTATTTGGGCAGATCAGGTGGTGCGAAGGTGTGTTTCTAGGAAGGAAGGGTGGAACATCATTGCGCATTGTCACTCAGGCCCAGTGTGGGGAGCACTATGCGTCAAGTCGAACTGCAGAGAAGGTTCTAGCTGCTGGGTTCTAATGGCTGACTTTATTCCAAGATGTTCATCAATTCGTTTTATGATGTGATAGTTGTCAAAGGACTGGAAACTTATCACGAAGGGATGAGATGCCTCAAACTCCTATGCAATTTTGCGAGGTGTTTGATGTATGGGGAATTGATTTCATGGGACCATTTCCAAAGTCCAATGGCAATCAATACATTTTGGTAGCAGTTGACTATGTTTCCAAGTGGGTGGAAGCCCAGGCTCTTCCAACTAATGATTCAAGAACTGTGGTGAAATTTCTTAAGAAGTTATTTGCTCGATTCGGAACTCCAAGAATTATCATTAGCGATCGGGGAACACATTTTTGTAACACACAATGAGCGAAAGTGTTAAAGAGTTATGGGGTTCATCATCGTCTTGCGACACCTTACCATCCACAAACGAGTGGGCAAGTGGAGGTTACAAACAGAGAGCTCAAGAGAATCTTAACTAAAATAGTGGAACAAGGTAAACGAGATTGGTCTGAAAGGTTGGACGACACGCTTTGGGCTCATAGAACAGCATACAAAACACCAATAGGGACCACTCCTTATAATTTAGTGTATGGAAAATTTTTCCATTTACCAGTGGAGTTAGAGCACAAACCGTATTGGGCAATTAAATTGATGAATTTTGACTTGTGCAAATCTGGAGAGTAACGAATATTACATCTCAATGAGCTAGATGAATGGAGGATGAAAGCATATGAGAATGCAAGGATATATAAGGAAAGAATTCGGAAGTGGCATGACAAGCATATTAAAATCCCGAAAGACTTCAAAATCGGCGATCAGGTGCTACTATTCAACTCCCATCAACGTTTATTCCAGGGGAAACTTAAATCAAGATGGTCTTGTCCGTATACCATAACCGAAGTTTCATCTCATGGAGCCATTGAGATTAGTCATTCAGAGAAGGGCACATTCAAGGTGAATGGACATAGGCTGAAACCATACCATGGCGGAGAAATTTGCAGTGACAATAGAGAAGTATTTTTCATCCATGAACCCCCATGAGGTAAGAAAGCTACATAAGCTCAGTGACGTTAAACAAGCGCTTCTTGGGAGGTAACCCAAGTGTTTACTGTTTTCGTACCTTTTAGTTTAGTTTGTTTGCATGAATAAATTGTTAAGTGTTGGTGTTTCAATTTTTGAGTGCTTGTGCTGCGATTTTATAGTGGGTTTTTAAAAGAATTCATTGTGTGTTTTGTTGCGAATTGGCGAAGTTTGGTCGTTTGAGTTCTATTTCGTGTTTTTATCTGGTAAATTTTTGCATAATAGGGCAGGCTCTGAGGGTGTAGACATGTTCAGACTAGTTCTGCAGAGCCTGCAGTTTTTTTTCTAAGTCATCCAGAGGAAACACACGGGTGTATGGAATTTCCACACGCCGGTGGATGTGTACTGTGAACTCATCCAGAGAGGGCACAGGGGCCTGCGGCCGCCCCTGTGGACGACCATGCGACTGGCGCACGCCCGTGGGTAATTTCCGCACGGGCGTGTGAATTCCTGCAGAGTTGGGCAGATTTTCCCGAGAGCGCACAAGGGCGTGGACTCGCCCCTGTGGGTGACCTTGTGAACCACACACGGGCGTGGGTAATTTCCGCACGCCCGTGCGAAACACTGCAGGTTGCTCCCTCCATTCCGAGAAGACACAGGGGCATGCGGCTGCCCCTGTGAATTGGGCTTGTGAATGTCCACGCCCGTGGGAAATTTCCGCACAGGCGTGTGGAAGACTTGATATCTTTCTCGGATGTCCAGGGAAGCCACAGGGGCGTACATCTGCCCCTGTGGGTCTGGCGCACGGACATGGATGTTTTCCTCACGCCCGTGGGAGATCGTTCTAAGTCAGTGAGAGTTTTTCCTGAGAGCCCACCGGGGCGTGCATACGCCCCTGTGGAGCTTTTGAAGTGAGGCGCACGGGCATGGGGAATTTCCACACGCCCGTCCGGATGCACAGAACGTCAAAAGTCGCAAGTTATGTTTAAAAGAGGATGATTTTTCTCCCTCCTCACAACTCCTTTTCACTTGAAGACACTCTGACACTACTCTCCGAGTCCATAGCGTCAGTTTAGTGGGATTATAACGAAGTTTTCCGGCCGGCTCTTCATTTTCTTACTCCTCCTCGTCGGTAAATCCTTTTTCATCATCTTCTTTATCAATTCATGATTTCTATTGATTAATTTGGTTAATAATGCTTCGTTTCTTCAATTGGAATAATGATTTATGTTTAGAACGAAGTTAGAGATATTATTGAGTTGTATTTTTGGATTGTTGATGCCTGGCCGTGTGGTTCTCATGCCCCGTGAATCCACACCGGCGTGCGGAAATTCCACACGACCGTGTGGATTTCTGCAGTATTGTTTTATCAACTTGTTTGACTAATTTTGTTTAAATTTGGCAGATCATGGAACCTAGGTCAAAGAAGCAAGCTGATAAGAGGCCACGTGAGTCATCCTCTGAGCCGGAGGGCATGTGATTTATGATTCCCAAACATCAGGTCCGTTATGAGCGCTTATTGCGACTCTGCTTCGGACAGACTCGAATCCTGGACACCACTATACTGCGAGATCTTCAGCAGAGAGATGAGTTCGCTGATGAGGTTGAGGATCTTGTTTCAGATGGTGCTTGGCGGCAGTTGTTGACGATTAGAGAGCTAGCCATACGAGAGTTTGCACTCGAGGTGCTCTCCTCGTTCGAGTTTGATAGAGCGTATGCGAGCTTCGACAGTTTGGGCACCATTTAGTTCAGAGTGTTTGGACGCCACCATAGCTTGAGCATTACGTAGTTTTCCATACTACTTGGCTTATACGAGGAGGCATTCACAGATTCAGAGGAGTATGCACAGTTACCTACTGATTATCCTGGAACCTTGACCCGGCAGAGAGCTTACAGAGTGCTATGTGGTCAAGCTCAGTAGGAGCCGGGGGTGTCCAAGGCCACGTGCCTTTCCCGACCTGCCTACAAATATTTGCACGCCATCATGTGTAGGTCGGTGAATGGCCGTGGCGACAGTACTGGTGTCTTGAGCCGGCAGGAGTTGCTGTACTTGTACTCGGTGGTAGAGCGCGTACCGATCCACTTAGGGCACATCTTGGCTTATTACATCAGACATCAGGGACAGTATGCTAGACTGGGAGCAATCTTCTCGGGCCCTTACATTACGAGATTAGTGCTGGGCATGGGTCTCTTGGATTCGATTCGCGGGGCCGAGAAGACTAGTGTACCCGCTCCCCTGGGTCTAGAGACGATGCGGTTGATGGGCATGGTCCGCAGGGTTCGGACAGGGGTTTTTGCGTTAGTCCTACCAGCCCCAGAGATAGCTGAGGATGAAGGTGATGACGCCGGAGCATCTCAGCCTGCCCTCGAGCCTCAGCCCGCATCGATGGAGACCGAGGCACCTCCAGCGGCCGAGGAACCATCCCTAGTGCGTATGTTTTCACCATCTCGAGCCAATGATCGCTTTGAGATGCTCAAGAATGCTATAGGAGTGGTCCGAGACGAGGTTACCGAGATTAGGGCTACGCAGGCTACTCAGTCCACAGTGTTCATGGCACGTTTCGACATATTACAAAGATCCTAGAGTGAGACGTTGCCTCATTATTTATCCTGCAGCCGAGTACTCTTCAGGCCCCCTCAGTTTCTCCAGCATCTCCCTCCTCGACCCCAGCACCGGAGGACCCACAATATGCTTCCACTTTAGTAGCAGCAGTAGCAGAGCCCGAGAGCGACTCCGACACTTGACCTTTCTTTTACTTTCATGCATTTTACTTTATTTTATTTTCTTGTTTTTAGACTTGTTCACTCAAAAAGGATTTTCCTTCTGAGTTTATGTTATTTTGCATTATCAAGTTGTATTCATTGCTTCATCGTTTATACACTCGAGTTATTTTTGTTTTTCTTGAGCTTCACTGAACCCCCTCGTGTATGCGTGCAGATGGTCTTGTCTTCCTGGAAATTGAGACTTAGTCATGGGCACGGTCAAGGTGCTTTCGCACTTGACCGTGTGAGCTTCACAACCCGTTGGAACACTACTCCCATTGAATTTGCTTCATCAAACGCAACACTAGGAGTCAGGGGAGTATTGTTTTGATTACTTCTCCCACATCTATTTTTGAATGATATATTTTAAGTGAGCTTGCATGAGTACATTGAGGACAATGTACAACTTAACTGTGGGGGGGAGTTTCATAGTACACACATCTTTTCTATTATTCTTGATTGTTATATGCTCACATAGCCAATTGCGGTTCACCTTAGTTGCAATGTTTGTATTCTTAGGTCTAGGAGAATTGTTAACATTGAATGTTTTCATGCTCTAGTTCTTGCTTGAATTTTTAGGAATTTTTGCCCGATTTACACTTAGTGCACTACTCACTCTTTGAACTCTATTGGAAACTCATGTTTGATGTTAAAGGGACTATATAGGTTTACTTCTTTTGCTAAATTGAAAAAAAAAATGGAAAATGAAAAGAAGGAACAAAATAGTTTTATTGTTTATTTGTGTTCGTTGGGTGGAAAGAGCTACCACCTATGAAGTATGAAGCTACTCTCACAAGTCGGATACTAGTTATGCTCTAATGAGAGAAAGAGCTATCTCATAGGATGAGTGAAAGCTACTACTCGGGTAGAAAGAGCTACCACCTCGAAAGTGTGAAAGCCATCTTAGCGGTCACTTTGGAAAGTGCTTCCTTAGAGGATGTGTGAAGCTACTACCATTGTTTAAAATTTTTATCACTTTTGTAGATTAATAAGTTACTTGTACTTAGAACTTTGAGGAGTATAACTTGGGTTATTTTGAGTGAGTTCACACACTTACACGAAATTCGGGTTTGTTGCCCTTTTTGATTCAAGTTTTTAGCTAGAGCATTGATTTTTCGTATTTAGTGTTGAAATTTTCCTTACTTGTAGAATGCTATCTTTGTATACTTTGGTGAACCTAAGGCCAAGCACTTTCAATATTTTCTTCATTGATGCACAGAATGTTTAATTTTTGCTTGAGGACAAGGAAAAGCTTAAGTGTGAGGGAGTTTGATAAGTGCTTGTGTGATATGAATGCGAAGCATTCTTTCCTTATGTTGAGCATTACTTTTCTCAGGTTTTACATTAATATGTGTGTTTTTATGTTACTTTTATGTAGGTATGGTTGTGTGGCTGAGTATGAAGGAAATAGGCCAATGTGGATCATAATGCACCTATTTTGGAGGAGATCTTGCTAAGGTTCAAACGCGAAGACATAGGACAGGTGTGAGATGCTAGAGTGTGTCCCAACCTCCTGGCATTCGAGTGAGTACATGCATTTGGAGGGGCACAAAGACAGTCACACTTGAGCATTCTGTCTTATGCATATAAGAACAGGAGCTCCACCAACATATATATCATTGAAGAAGCAAGTGATTCACGATGTGAACGTGTGCCCGTTTGCGTTACCCCAATAAAAGTATGGAATTGGGAAGTTATTCAGGTCCAAGGCTGTAGCAGAGTACTATAACAACACTGTAGTAAGTACTGTAGCAGCACTGTTCACAGCCGGCCGAGAAACCAGAGAAACAAAGAATCCACACGGGCGTGTGGAAATTATCCACGCCCGTGTGGAAATTCCGCACAGACGCGTGTATCATCCACGCACGTGGAGTTGCCCGATTCCAGCCCTATTTAAAGTCGATTCAACCCCGATTTTGGTATTCTTTTCTCCATCTTTTCCCCAACTTGCGAGAGGGCTTCGGCTAGAGTTTCGAGGGGTATTGGCCAAGGTTTTGGAGAGGTTCTACGGCTCCGACATCGTGATTCCATTAGGAAGAAGGTTGGTAGGGGAGCTTCGATCGAGGCGTATCCTATCCCGGACAAAGGAATCTTTGGACGATGAGTAGTGGACTTTCCACAAGACCATCGACACGACCATCGAGGGGGTTTCTTTATGGATTCATTGCTTTTACATTCGATTTCTTTGATTGTACTTAGCTCCGTGGAGAGCTAAACCCCTAGTGGGTACTTGGGTGATTGTGAACCCTAGGATGTATTCGCTTCATTTAACTTCTTTATTATGCTTTCAATAAATTGATGTTTATTGTGACTTCCAACCTTGAATGCTTGATTGTATGAACATTTCCCCTAGAGTGACACTAGGGTTTAGAGTTCTTGTTGGTAACCTTGTGAGTGAGTGACACACCACGAGCGTTAGACAAAGCTAGGTTGGAGAGGGTTGAGAGGGTGAGTCGAGAGGTACAGGAGCGTCCCTTTTCCCCTCCGACGTGATAGATTCTACCTCCGTTCCTCGAGTTCTCTGCGGCCATAATAGAGTGAATGGTCTAAGGGATAAACATCCGCTGGGGCCTAGTTGCGCGTGCAATGGAGTGAAGCGTTGAGATGATCTTAGTATCTAGGGCTTATTTGTGGCTAGGGACCTTCCGCCTGGACCAAAGGGTTAGGTCTAAATCTAGGAAGAGATTTATCACTTGGAATCCCTAGAGCTCATCGCAACTCTATGCGAGTGCGAGGTGTTGAGATTGTTCGATTTCTCCTCCGGGACATGTATAGAGTTAGGCATAGTTGACCTTAGATTTGGGACTATGTATGTAAGAGTTTCCACGACTCAGCATTGCATTGATTAGGAAGCATAATAGAGAATTCTTGCACTTGAAGCGATTATCCTAGGTGAAGCATCATCCGAGTACCACATATTTATCGATTGCCTTGCCTCCTCCTTACTTTTGCTCTCTTACTTGTTGCTTTTAATTTCTGAGAATTGAATCATTACCACACTTATCATTGTTGATACTCCACATAGCTAAGAATCGAATTAAGTGTCTTTACTCCCAACTCCCTGTGGATTCGACCCCGCTCACCCGGGATTATTACTTCGACAAACCCGTGCACTTGCGGGATATACGCAAGGGGATTTTGTAAATGATGGTCTTGGGGAGAGTCCTCAACTCGTCCAAAGGTCCCTTTGTCCCCCTAGGATACATCTCGCCGAATCGGTGCCGATGAAAGCTCTCCTACTAACCTTCTTCCAAATGGAGTTTCATCGTGCTCCAACTTTCAAGAGGGCGGTGGTTAGAGTTTTGAGATTTATTGGCAAAGGTTTTATAGTGGTTCTACAGCTTCGACATCATGCTCCACTTGGAAGAAGGTTATTGGGGGAGTTTCATCGGCACCGATCCGGCGAGTTGTGCCAGAGGCCGGACAAGGGGACCCTTGGAAGAGATAAGGCCACTCCACAAGACCATCGACATGACTACCGAGGGGGTTTTTCTATGGATTACTTGTTTTTATATTCAATTTCATTGTTGATTGTAACTAGCTCCATGGAGAGCTAAACCCCTACTGGGTACTTGGATTTGTGAACACTAGGATGTATTTGTTTCATTAAAACTTCTATTATGCTTTCATTAATTGATGTTTTATTTGAGTTCCAATCTTGAATTCTTGATTGTTTGAATCCTTCCTTAGAGTGACACTAGGGTTGAGAGTTCATATTGGTAACCCTTGTGAGTGAGTGACACACCACGAAGGTTAGATAAAGCTAGATTAGAGAGAATCGAGAGGGTTAGTCGAGAGGTAGCGGAGCGTCCCCTTTCTCTTCAGATGTGATTTATCCTATCGCCATTTCCTTGAGTTCTTTGTGGTCATAGAAGAGTGAATGGGCTAAGTGATGAACTTCCATTGGGGCTTAGTAGCAAAGGTAACGGAGTGAAGCGTTGATGTGATTTTAGAACCTAGGGCTTAATTTTGACTAGGGACCTCTCACTTGGACCAAAGGGTTAAGTCTATATCTAGGAAGATGGTTTATCAGTTGGAATCCCTAGAACTCTATGTGATTCTATCCGAGTGTGACGTGTTGAGATTATTTGATTTCTACTCTGGGAAATGGTATAGAGTTAATCACGGTTGACCTTAGATTTGGGACCGTGTATTGAAGGATTTCCACGACTCATTAATGCATTATTTACGAAGCATAATAGTTTTTTGTGCACTTGAAATGATTGTCCTAGGCAGAACAATATCCGAGTACCCCATTTATATCGATTGCCTTATCTCTCAATTTTATTGTGCCTCTTGTTCTTATTTCTTTTATCTTTCTATGTATAAATCTCATTCTCATCATAGTTAGATAGCAATCTTTGTGTTTCTATTCACTATTCCCTGTAGATATGATACTCACTCACCTGGGATTTATGACTTCGACACCTGTGCACTTGCAGTTTACACGCATATTCAGTCATGTCAAGAACCGTCAAATCTAGTTGAAGTGGAAGTTGAAGGATCTGACAACATGGATGAGTAGAATGAACAGCAGAGAATGTTATCTTATTATACCAGACCATCAGTACTGGGGATATAATCTAGCATTATGCGACCCCGATTACAGCTCTGAACTTTCAACTAAAAGCAGCATTCTTCCATATGATTCGGCAGTCAGCGCAGTTCAATGGTTTGGCCGATGAGGATGCAAACAAGCACATAAAGAACATCTTGGAAGTTTGTGATTTGATGAAGATCAACAGTGTATTGGATGATTCTATTAGATTGAGTGCTTTCCCATTTTCTCTCAAGGGAAGAGCCAAGCAGTTTCTTCATTCCTTGTCAAAAGCATCCATCACAACTTGGAATGAGATGGTCGAGGCTTTTCTTGCTAGATACTTCCCTCAGGGGAAGTCGGCTAAGCTTCGCAATGAGATATCGTCGTTCGTGCAGATGGAATTGGAATCATTGATTAAGACATGGGAGCGTTTCAAGGACCTTTTGCGAAGGTGCCCACAAGAAGGATTTCCCGAATGGATGATCATTCAAACTTTCTATATTAGTTTGTATCCGAGTACAAGGCAATTGCTAGATGCCACCGTGGGAGATACAACGGGGAGTAAAACCCCTGAAAAAGCCCGATAATTAGTAGAAGACATGGCCATGAATAGTTATTAGTGGAATGCGCGGGAAAGGAAAAAGGTGGGCGGGCTCCATGAAATAGATGTAGTCACTTCTTTGGCAGCCCAAGTGGATCATTGAGTAAGAAGTTAGACCTTCTAACTTTCAATAGAGTGGAGGCCGTGACTACTTGCATCGGGTGTGGCGGAGGATATGCTCCCTCTGATTGCCCGATCTCTATTAGTGCTGTATCTTTGATGGAGAAAGTCAACTTTGTGGGTAATGCAATGAGGAACCAAGGTAATCCATATAGCAACATTTACAATCGGGGTTGGAAGAGTCATCCAAACTTTTCGTGGAGCAACCAAGGACAACAAAAGGCCATGGCACTACCGGGTTTCCAACAACAACAAGCCCTAAACATGGAAAATAGAGTGTTCAGCTTGGAAACACGAATGACCAACTTAGGGAAAGCCTTAACTAGATTTGTGCAATCATCTGATACACAGTTCCAATCGGTCAAGGATACACTTCACAACCACACCGCTTCATCGCACAACCTACAAAATCAAGTGGGGCAAATTGTGAAGTCTTTATCGGAAAGACCATAGGGAAGCTTGCCAAGCAATGCCAAGACCAATCCAGGAGAGCATGTGAAGGTGATTACTTTGAGAAGTGTTCATGAGGTTGAAGGTAGGCCTCCAAGTGAGAAGACCAATGTTGAAGCACCGGAGGTCGTAGAGGTTGAGAAGGGAGCAACCAAGGAGAAGGAGGTGCCATCCCCACCTTACAAGCCAAGAATCCATTATCCCTCTAGATTGAAGAACGACCAAGTGGACGAGCAGTACATGAAGTTTCTGGGTTTACTTAGGCAACTACATATAAACATTCCCTTTGTTGAGATATTACCTCAAATGCTAAGGTATGCCAAGTTCTTGAAAGATTTGTTGACCAACAAAAGAAAATTGGAAGAGAGTGCCTCAGTGATTCTAGATGCATCTTGCTTGGCGGTCTTGCAAAAGAATATGTCAAACAAGAAGAAAGACCTAGGAAGCTTCATCATTCCGTGCAACATTGGCAACTTGGGTGAAGAAATGGCATTGGTAGACTCAGGGGCCAGTATCAACGTCATGCCATATTCCTTCTTTCAGAAGATAGGTATGGGAAAGCCTAGGCCCACTCGGATGGCATTGCAATTGGCGGACCGAACAGTGAGACATCTGAGGGGCATCATTGAAGATGTGCTTATCAAAGTTGATGAGTATATATTTCTTGTAGATTTTGTGGTGTTGGACATCGATGAGGATGTGGATGTTCCTTTGATACTTAGGAGGCCATTCTTGTGCACTTCCAAGGCATTGATCGACATGCACGGTGAGGAGTTGACACTGAGGATTGGAGATGATAAGCTCACATACTGCCTCGCCATAGCCATGCGACATTCTCTTGACTTTGATGATACTCTTTACTTTCTTGACACTACTAATGAGATAATTGATGAATATATGTAGGAAATGTTCAATTCTGACCCATACGAGGGGTTGCTAGACCAAGAGGTTGAGAACGAAGAAGTGCTGATACTTGGTCTAAAGGAAGAAGTACCATCAACTCCGAGGATTATGAAGAAAGTGCTCTGGAAGATGAAGAGGGCGAGGAGACGGCACAAGAAATGCTCCAAGGCTATTGGAGATGCGCAAGAATAGGACAAGGTGGATGAACCCTTGTTAAGTGGTACCAAGCTTAATAACTCCCCCTCTACCCTCAAGAGACTTTTCTCATCGTGCTTTCAAGTCATGGGTAAGAGGAAAACCTTCATCTATGAGCCCCCATATGGTATGACAAGGTATGTCAAGCTTAGTTATGTTAAACAAGCATTTCTTGGGAGGCAACCCAAGCGTTTACTATTTTCTTTGTTGTTAGTTTAGTGTTTGCATGAATAAGACTTCGAGTGTCGGTGTCTTGATTTTTAAATGCTTTTGCTGTGATTTTCTTATAGATTTTTGGTGTTATCTTGTCCTTAAATGTGTTATGTCGATGTTTTCGGTCGTTCGAGCTAGTTTCTCATGTTTTCGCTGTTGTATTTTGCATAGTAGGGCAGGCTCTGAGTGTTTATACATGTTCAGGAATTTTCTACAAAGCCGATAGAATTTTTTAAGCCATTCAGAGAAAAAGCACGGGTGTGTGGAACTTCTGCATGCCCGTGGATCTTCACTGTGAGATCGTACACAGAAGTTACAGGGGCGTGGACTCATCCCTATGGGCGATCCTGTGAGAAACACACGGCCATGGGTATTTTCTGTATGCCCGTGTGGATCTCTGCATAAGAGCTCTCCTCCATGTAGAGACGATCTTCCCCTGTCAACTGCACAGTAGCGATCCACGCCCGTGCTGAATTTTTGCACAGGTGTGGAAAACACTTAGTGATAATTCTCGACTGGACAGAGAATCCACAAGGGCGTTCGTCTACCCCTGTGGGTCGGGCACACGGGCGTGGGTATTTTCCGCACGCCCGTGCGGTTGTGTTTAGAGACAGAGGAAAGGTTTCCCAAGAGCCCACAGGGGTGTGCATCTGCCTCTGTGACTCTCTCCGGTGGAGGTGCACTGGCGTGCGTAATTTTCACACGCCCATGTGAATGTGCAGGAACGCAAGAGCCGCGGCCTTTCTTTAAAATCTTTTGGCTCTTCTCCATTCTCACACTCCCAGTCACTCAACAACCACTCCTAACACCTGTTCCGACCTCACACCGTTGATCTTGAGGAGTTTCACTCGATTTTAAAGCCGAATTCAAAAGTTTTCGAGTTTACTATTGGTAAACGCTCAATTCTTCTCCTTTTCACCATAACTTTATCTTAACTAGTTAAAATGGTAAATGTTGCTTAGTTTCTATGTTTGTAAGATTTATGCATGTTTAGAATGAACTTTGAACCGATAAAAAGGTGTATTTGTAGTTTAATGAGGCACGGCCGTGCGACTTTCACTTCTTGTAGATCAACACAGGTGTGTGGAAATTTTACATGACCATTCTAGTAAGTTTGTTTGACTACTCCCTAGTGTTTATTTTTATATTTGAATTTTCTTTTTATAGAATGATGATATCCCCTTTTCGCCTTACAAGGCATTAAGGGAGTGAGGTGAGCCTCCCTACATACAATGTGAACTTGTACATCTCATCATACTCTGTGTTCGGGTCACAACTTGCCATCTGCACAAGATGAACCGGGGAAGTTCGTTTTCACCTTCCTCTTTTGTTTTCATTATTTATTCTACCATATTTCATGATTATTGTTCATTGAGAACAATGTAAGAAATGATAAGTGCTTGTGTGATAAGAATACGAAGTGTTCTTTCCTTATGATGAGCATTACTTTTATTGGGTTTTAACACTAATATGTGTGTATTCATGTTACTTTCATGTATATAGGGTCGTGAAGCCGAATCTTAGAGAAAGAAGCCAATGTAGATCGTGAGTGCACCATTTGGAGGAAATCTTGAGAAAGTTCAAACGTGAAGACATAAGTCGGGTTCAAGATGCTAAAATGTGTGCTAAGCTCCTTGTATTCAACCTAGCACAATGATTTGGAGGGGCACAAAGGCAATCACATTCTAACTATTCCAGCTTGTGCATGTGTAACAAGATCTCCACCAACGCAGCCGTTCATTGAATAAGCAAAGCGATCTATGACGTAAAGGTGTGCCCGTTTACGTTACCTTGATGAAAGCATGGTTTAAGGAGTGTTTCGAACTGCTACTTTAGTAGGAACTGTAGCAACACTGTAACAAAATACTATAGCAGGTACTATTTATAGCCGGCCGAAGAAGGAGTTGTCTAGAGAAGTCACACGGGCATGTGGAAATTCCACACGCTTGTGAGTTAATTCCACATGGGTCGTGTGAAATATTCATCGGGGCATGTGGATTCCCGATTCTAGCCCTTTAAAAGCCAATTTTAGCATTCTTTTCTCCATCTTTTCCCCAACTTGAGAGAGGGTGGTGGCTAGGGTTTTGAGAGGTATTGGCTAGGGATTGGGAGAGGTTCTACGGCTCTAACATCGTGCTCTATTTAGAAGAAGGTTAGTAGGAGAGCTTTCATCGGCACCGATCTGGCGAGGTGTATCCTAGGCCAGACAAAGGGACCTTTCGACGAGTAAAAGACTCTCCACAAGATGACCATCATGACTATCGAGGGGGTTTTCTATAGATTCATTGCTTTTATATTCGATTTCATTGATTGTAATTAGCTCCATGGAGAGCTAAACCCCCTAGTGGGTACTTGGATTGTGAACCCTAGGATATATTCGTTTCATTGAACCTTGTTATTATGCTTTCATTAATTGATGTTTTTATTGAGTTCCAATCTTGAATGCATTGATTGTATGAATACTCTCTTAGAGTGACACTAGGGTTGAGACTTCTTGTTGGTAACCCTTGTGAGTGAGTGGCACACCACGAGAGTTAGACAAAGCTAGGTTGGAGAGGGTTGAGAGGGTTGAGAGGGTGAGTCGAGAGGTAGCGGAGCGTCCCCTTTCCTCTCCGGTTTGATTTATTCTACCTCCAATTCCTTGAGTTCTTTGCAGTTATAGTAGAGTGAATGGTCTAAGGGATGACTTTCTGGCTAGGGCTTAGTTGTGAGTGCAATGGAGTGAAGCGTTGAAGTGATTTTAGCATCTAGGGCTTAATTATGGCTAGGGACCTTCAGCCTGGACCAAAGGGTTAGGTCTACATATAGGAAGAGGATTTATCACATGGAATCCCTAGAACTCACTGTAATTCTATACGAGTGCGAGGTTGAGAGATTGTTCAATTTCTCCTCCGGGACATGTATATGGTTAGGCAGACTCAATAAAATAAAATAAAAGAGAATAAAAACCCTTCTGATCTTTTTGAATGCCTGATAAGTGCTTGAGTGAACATGTTTTTATGCATGTTTTACATACATTGAGCATCATATTTTATACGGTTTATGTCTCATTTCGTGTATTGGGTGTTCTTTTATGCATATAGGTTGTGAAGGCATTGGGAATTCAAAAGGGAGCGAAGATAGGCTATCATGGCATAATATTGGGAGTTATTATACAAATCAAGTTGGAAGACACAAGAAGAGTTCGTGTATGAGGAGATGTGTGCCAACTTCTATAGTTTTGCAAGCCAAGTTATTAATGGAAGGGCACAAAGGCAGCCATGTCTCCACATTCCTCCTCTTTGTAAAGATTTCAAGACCTTTCAAGACGCATTGATGAAGGAAAAGCCGTATAGCCTACCATATGATCGTGTGCCCGATCGTATGGCCTTAGGAGGAGAATGTTTATCATCGCGTTTGTGAAAATCACTGTAGCTAAAGTATTGTAGTAGGATTGCTGTAACGGAATTACTGTAGCAGAATTACTGTTCACACACCCGCGCGGAGATTCCGCGCGCCCGCGTGGAAATTCCTGCAGCCCACGCGGGCGCATGGAAAATCCATGTGGGCGCGTGGGGGCACGTGACAGACGCGATGTGAGGCTATAAATACACCTTTTGGCCGATTCTAAAGGGACTTTTTGCGGAGCTTTGAGCATAGACATTGAGAGAGAGGCGGCTAGGGTTTGAGGAGAAGGTCTTCGTCGATTGAGAGGGAGTTCTTCACCAACTTTGATAGGTTCCTTCGACGTCATAGCATTTTGGGGAGCCATTGGGGACCTAGCTTCGGAGAGGAACCCTTCAAGACGTAGAACTACCAATCAAGGCCAATCCGCGCGAATTCGAGGGGGTTTTCTCTATGGGTTTTATTGCTTTTCATTGTATCCATTATTGTTTTGTAACTAGGCCCATGGAGGGCTAAACCCTAGTGGGTAGGGCATGTGAACCCTAAGATTTATATTTTGGATTGATTCTCTTAATGCTTATAGTTAATCCGAGTTATCTTGAGTTTTAATCTTATGATTTAATTGCTTGCTAGTGTTGTTAATCCTTGTGGTTGATTTACATTGCATGATTTAATACTTTGATGTGAGAGGTCTCCATTAGAGTTAGATTTCCAAGATTAAAGAGGGTTGAGAGGGTGAGCCTTGAGATGGAGGAGTGTCCCCTTTCCCCTTCGATTGAGTGTTTCCTATCTCCGTATTCCATATTCTCTTTGCAACCATATTTGGTGTGAGGCGTGAGATTGCTCGATTTCTCCGCCGGGACCTTGTAGGGGGTTAGGATCCTTCGTCGGGAATTAGGGTTGGATCTACATTTAGGAATCGGTTTCACTCTTAGGTTTCCTTATAGCATAATGCGGTCATATAGGGTGTGAAGTGTTGAGATTGGTCGATTTCTCCACCGGGACCTTGTAGGGGACTAGTGCCTTTTGCTTGGAGACAAGGATTGGTTATCATTGGACTACCTCGACTCATTAGACTCGATTCTAGAGCATTTAGTGAATCTTGAGCTTTAAGGAAGATCTTAGGGGGATCAATGCCCGAATACCTCATCCTTAGTGATTGAGACTCTTCTACTTTATTTCTTGCATACTTGTTTGCTTTGCTTGCAATTAGTTCACTTCATCATATTCATCGATTCCGACTTGATAATTGAGAAGTGGTTATTACTAATACTTCCGTTCCCTGTGGATTCGACTACCCGACTCACCGGGTATTTATTACTTCGACACCCGTGCACTTGCGGTACACACACGCATATTAGGACGTGTCAATGCCTACTTAGTGTTTTTGAGGAAAAAAAAGGTTTAGTCTCAAGTCTAAAAATTAGAAGGATCTTAGTTGTTCATTAAAGTAGCACTTAGCATTTTAAGACTCGATATTCATTGTCTGTGGTGTGCTTAGCATCTAGAGTTGTACTAATTGAAGTCATTAATATCAGGGCAAATGAGATAGAAGATTCACCCACACTTCATAGATATATAAGAGGTGAGACAGGATCTTTTTGCTGCATTTCTTGATGTTAACTCAACATCTTTATATCATTATTCATTGTTTTTAGATTCATGTATTTATTTGAGCTGAAGGTAATACATTTAGCCGTTTATCATTCTCTTTGCTTTTCATTATTTGTTTGCTTGGAGACAAGCAAACGCTTAGGTGTGGGGATATTTAATAAGTGTCTAAATGTGTGTATACTATCTTATAAGTATTTCATACACTTAGCATGTATTTTGTTAAGAATTGATGCCTGTTTTGTACCTAATTATGTATTATTTGCTTTGTAGGTCACAAAGAAGCCATGGAGAACATGAGGATACAAGTAGGGCAAAAAGAAAGAGAAAACCAAGTTGTGCAGTATTGTACCATATCTACTATAGCTGAATCACTATAGCAATTCACTATAGTAGTTACTATAGCACTTGGAGATTTTTTTTATGCAAAAACTTTGACCTAAGTCATGTGGCCTTCATACAAGTCCATATCAGACCCTCATCATTCTGGCTTCATACGATCTTCATACGGCATTTATATGGCTAGTATAGTTTGAGGGGTATAAGAAGAAGCTTTTAGAGCTGAAAAGGAGTTCTTAGCGACCATTGAAGAGAAGAAACCCTAGAAAATTGCAAAAAACTTCAAAGAAAATTTTAAGTGTTTTTGAGGGTCCAAAGCACCACATTTCAAAGGGGAGACTTGCCACCTTGGGAAGAAAGGTATTCTTAGCTCCGCAAAGCGGCCTTTAGCCAGGGGAAGCGTCATTCGGTGATCCTTGTGAGAGGAAAGTGTCATCCGGCCCAATCTACCTCATCTTCATCATCTTTTCATCTAGGGAGTGTCATTTATGAACTTCTCTTTTATTTTGATTTATATTGTTGTTTGCATTTGTTTGATGGCACACTAGACCAACAAGACCATTGGCTGTCAGTGAACCCTGGGGGTTAATCATATATTTTGGATGATTGCTACTTAATTCTATTGCTTGGGTTTGGTTTGTGATTTAATCCATTGTACCTTTATGTTATAATTACATATGGATATATTCATAATTCTTTCATGAGTTATACTCGTCGATGTAACCTACTCATGTGCATTAGATCTTGAATGGATTAAAAGTGGTTGCTTGTGCCGACATACCTAAAGATCGGATGTTGGTAGCCCTCCAATTCTTAAGAGTAGACTTAGAAGGAGTTTACTCTTCTTTTGGGATTTCCTTGTTTTTAATGCAATCATAGGAGTGTTGATTAGGAAAAGATTCCAATCAACACTCATTTGGGGTTAGGGTTCAACCGCCGAGAGATTAGCGTTAATTGAATCTAGAAATTCCTCGATCCAAACCACCTTTGCATCTTTTGTTCTTCATTCTTGCATCATGATGACCCCTTAATGGTATCGACATCCATGGCCGTTTGCATATCACTGTTGTGTTTGTACCTCTTGCTTTTGCCTTCATTGTGTGGTGATCTTTTATTTGTTTTTTCTTAACTAGTTAAGTATAAACACTCTATTTAATAGTTAGATTAGAAAATAGACCACGAAGGTGTAATAGTAGATCCTTAATCTTGAGGAATACAATTGTTGTGTTTTACACGAGGTATTACTTGGTGACCCCGTACACTTGTGGGGAATCAATCAATTATACATGAAACTTTAAATGCTTGCATGAATGTGTTTATAATTATATCTATATTTTGAGTGGAACAAAGTTATGAGGCTTTAGTTATCCAAACATGCTTCTATCATTGGCAATTGCGGAAAAGGCATTTTTTCATTTTTGAATATTGTCCTGGATATATTATCTATGTGAGGTTATGCATGTGTTGTATTGTTTTTGTTGCTAACATCCTACTATAGTGGGTGGTCTTCACAGCAAGCTTGTTGAGGTGGTGTGGAAGATGGGCTTAGTTAATAGTATAGTTCAGGTGGCAGTGTTGAGCCTTGATTAGATATTCATCGTGAAGCCGGAGGCACCACCCGGTGGACTAATGGGTCATTGTCAAGGGCATAAAATTCCTTGATGGCTCTGAACTTTGCCGTGACGACGGCTAGAGTTTAGGAAATTTCTAGACCACTACTTGTTTGCTTGTGATACAAACTTTGTATTTTTTTAATAACATATGTTTTTATGTAAAGTAAACCTTGAGAGGTGATCTCTTGTATATTATTTGGAAAGTAAATTCATCTGATGAAAAGTATAATGTTTTATGGTTTATAACTCTTAATTTTTACTATTCAAATGTTATGAATGTTGAAACCCTCATTTGAGAAAAAGGATTCTTTTATGCTATCTATGGTTTTCTTACACTTGTGTATCTTGTGATATGCTAATATGTTCTAATTTTCTTTGTATTATGGCAAAAGCATAGCTTTGTAGTTTTAATCAATTATTTTAATGTATTATATTAGAATTGTGCTAACCAACTCACTAAGTGACTTAGGTTACTCACCTTCTTCCTTCTTTGCAGGCTTTAGCGAGTAGTAGCGTGGCATTCAGGAGAAGTGTTTGCCATTCATCGGCTTTCTTTCTTTACTCAATCCAATATCATGTCTGTTATCATTTGAGCATGAACAAGTTGTACAAGGACATGGGTCCACTAGTGTGTTTGAACTCTATATGCTTGATTTGCTTGTTTGTCTAGTTCTTGGAACTTTGTTGTACTTGGATGAGCATCTTTCATTGAACTTTTTTACCAAGTTATTATATTGTTGCTTCCATTGTGTATCTATGCATTCCTTACTTTTGTATATTATGTTCATTGTTGCTCATTCCATAGATTTTGTTAGCCTTGCAGAGGCTAGAGGATTAAATGATGTGGCTATCCCTCCTAGAGTTGCCGAGGTGGTTGTCACATGTAAGGCCTGAGTATCAAGGCATGACAATTCAAGTCTACTAATGCCATCTTTTTTATCTTAAATTATTTTAATTTGATTCAACTCTACAACATCAACTTCCTTGATCATCAAACTAGTACTGAATTATCATTCTCAAATCACTACAAAGAGTATAAATTAGATGACTAAAAATCTATGCAAGATATCCACACTTTCCTCGGAAAGTTTTACTATGCATCATCAAACTTGTGAAACTAGTGCACAATTAAGCAATTTGATCTCATTATTTTTGTTCAGATCTGAATTGTTTGTATAGTAGTTTACTGATCATCCCAAATTCATCTTGAATCCTTTTTATATTCTTGGAGATTCTCATTCTGGAATGATTGTGCCAGTAGTTGCTCAAAAAATAGCAAAAAGTAATATACATTTGGTTTTGCTTTGATATATTATCATATTTAAACAATACAATCCAATAAACATAACATTTAATTGATGACATTGGTTCTTGCTTGGAGATAATGATAATGGAATATAACATCCATTCAATCTTAAGAATGGCTATATTTACGGGAAAATGGTCATTATTTTTATTTTATTTTTTTCTGGAATAATTTTCATGGTTATCTACTTGGTAATCCAATAACAAATTATAAGTTTGATCATGAGGCAAAAATACCTTTTGTACATAGAATGAGTCTTATATCTAGTGAACATGATCAGGTACTTTAAATTGAATTTAACTTCTATTTAGTAAGTTTTGATCTATATCAAGTGAATTTTTAGTAATTTTCTCAGGTAACTTTAACGAGTTGTAGAGGGGAGTACACAAGTCCTAGAAATGTGCATTGTGCAAAAAAAAAAAACATTGAACTGTGAAGGAGGTCAGCTTGCAGAGGCAGATTTTATCTGCAAATTTTTCCTTGTTTCTTTTTTTCTATATGTCTTTACATGGACAATAGATTCTGAACATGGCATGTCATGGATTGCCAGAATTAATCCGGTTAACATTTTACACTTATTGGTTCTTTCATTGCTGAGCTATTTCTGTTTTCTCATTTTAAAAATTTCTTATGAACCTTAGAATATTAGATTATAGGTACATTCTTACATTTTTTTTCCATTTGGAAATTGTGTGCATACACATGTATGTATTATTCATGATTTATTCCCTATTTGAAGCATTTGACTATTTGACACTTGTGGTCCATTGATGAATTAATTGGCTTGATATAAGTTGTATCTGCATGCTTGCATGTTGTCTTGTCTTTTATGCAACCTATTAGCTTTACTTGAAATTTTGTGCTTTCATCTAGCTGTTTTGAACCCTCTACAAACAACAACCAAAACACCAGAAGCTTAATTAGGGGTCTGTGGTCATATACTTGTTTTGGTGATCATGGTATTGTGTTCGTAGTTTTTATAAATTAGTGTTGTACATGGTAGTTATCTGTCTTTTCTTCCTTTTTGAAAAGTTTCTCTTGTTTTTGTAACCCGGTATTTCAAAAATGGTATGTCTTGTATGGTTTTCCGCATGATAGTTTTTTCACATCCTAAGAAGCCTCAAATTTTATAGAAATAACTCATGAGAATTTCCTAGATCGATCTGACAAGATTGTTTTTTTTATGTGCAGGCAACATTTGATTGCCTCATGAATACTTACATTTTCCTTACAACTGACTTGTGGAACAAGACAAGATTTATTAAGTCACCATTCCAGGAGTTGACAGACTTGCTAGCTAAGCCTGCTATGACAATCATTGAAGAACCTGAGAGGATGGATGTTTGAGCATTTTCTATTTGATAATTTTGTTTTGCTTCTACTATTATCTACAACATGGATTCTGGATCTTGTTCAGAGACAATTCAAATCTCCATTAGATTAGTTCATGTTTTTATGGTGTAATCACCTACTGTAATGGACAACTTGGTTCGAAAGAAATCATGAGTTCACAAATGGGACTTAAGACCTCTTGACAGACTCTTCCATTTCTATTCCTAGCATGTGGAATTAAAGGAGGCCCTAAAGCCCTAGGCTAATGATAAAGATGTTTCAGAATTCCCTGAATTCAAAGTTAATCATTTGAGCAGAATGATGATTAAAAGCTGATGTATAGTTCCTTACTTTGTAAAGATGTATTTCTGAATACAAATTATTAGTTTTTTGTATACTTTGTTGATTAAATATCATTAATTTTAATGTTGGCTTTGTTTACAATTTTTTAAGAGTGTTTATAAATATTGTGTATGAATATTACAATTGTAGATGTTGATTGTTACTGGAATGCATAACAATTATTTGTAAAACTTGAATTATTATTGTATTGCAGGTTGTGGGATAAAAAACTATAGAGCCGTGGTTTAGGTGATGTTGGGCCTACAATGGCGGATTTTTCCACAATTGTAGTAATAGAGTGGTGGAGTTTTAATGCCATTGTAGTCGCTCACAAATGCCTAAATGTACGTATTTAATACTTGTAGAATATATGCTTTTTTCCCATATTTTCATAAATCAATGCCCGTTTTGTATTTAAATTTGTTTTATTTATATATCAGGCATCAAAGGAGCCAAGCAGAGCTCGAGAACGCAATTGGGGAGAAATTGAGAATCGCGTTTTAGGGTTCCAAGCATTGGAGAAACTAAATTTCTGGAGTAATGCTGTTAACACAGTGAGCTTCACGGGTTTCATGTGCCTGTGAGACACCCATGAGGTATACTGGAAATTTTTGTGGGAGGACGGTACTGTAGCAGGAACAATGTAGAAAAGGTACTGTAGTTAAAGTACTATAGCAGGATTACTGTAGAACCACAATGATTTTTTGGGCGAAAAAAGACAGTGAGCCTCATGGGCTCCATGCAGCCGTGAGGCACCCATAAGGTTCAGGCGGACCTTATTTAACCCTATTTCTGCTAGGGTTTTGGGGGAGGCCACTTTAGAGATATCTTGAGCCTTAGGTGGAGGCGTCTTCACCTGGCATTTTGACGACGAGATCAATGGATTTGGAGGGAAAGAAGCAAGAGGAGAGAGTCGTTTGGGTAAGATCTCCATCGATTTTACATTGAGGAAGCTTGGAGAAGACAAGGGAAGCCGCTCCCATGGCGGCATCCGTGGAAGCCACTCCGTGTCATCATTTCTCCTCCACATCCTTCATTCATTTGAGGGAGTTTATTATGCTTTCTAGAGTAGATCACATGAACTTGTTTTGTGTTTGTGCTTGTATGGAAGGCTAAGCCAAAAGGTCGGCGGATGTGGGTGAACTTGTGTATTTGGGCTTTGAGTTATTTTAATGCATTTGGTGTGTTCAAGGTTTAAGCTTGGTGAGATTTGATGTGTTGATTTACATGAGAACTCTGTTTTTCAACTGCTAGGTTGTATTAGGTTGCATGACTTTAGCCCTAATACGAGACACACCTTGCTTAATGGGGATTCATGTACGAGTATGTTGTAACCATCACGTAGTTCGTACCCTCCACATATTAGGGCTGAGCCTAAGTTGAGTATCAGTCTTAATTGGGATTTCCCTTTTCGCATTGCAATCGTAGGAGAAGGTTGGAAGGAAGAGATTCTGAGTCAACACTCGCATGGGATTAGGGGTTGTCACCGTGACCATCAGGACAACCTACTTTCGGAATCTCGTGGCCTGAACACCCCTTTTGCTTAGCAGCTCATGCATTCATTTACCTTGAGTATCCCTATGGGGATCCACATCCGGGACCTCTCTCATCTCTTGATTTTCACCCTCTTGTTTGGCTTTGCACTGTGGTTCTTGTTTTATTTTAGTATTTTAGTATTTTAGTCATCTCAATTTTCAACTCGAATTGGAAGGTTAGACAACGAGTAAAGAGGAAGTAAGGGTAGTGATAAGTGCTTGAGTAGACATATTTTTTATATATGTTTTACATGCATTGAGCATCATTTTTACTGTGGTTTATGTCTCATATTGTGTATTTGGTGTTCTTTTATGCATATAGGTTGTGAATGCCTTGAAGAGTAAAAAGGAAGCAAAGATAGGCTATAAAGACACAATGTTGGGAGTTCTTGTTTAATTCAAGGACCAAGACACGAGAGCAGTTCATAAACATGGAGATGTGTGCCAACTTCCAAGAAGATTCAAGTCAATTCACTAGTTGGAAGGGCACAAAGGCAGCCACATCTTCATGTTCCTTCTCTTTGTGAAGATTGCAAGACCTTTCAAAGATACATCGATGAAGAAAAGTTTTATAGCCTACCACATGGACGTGTGCCCGGACATGTGGCCTCAAGAGAAGAGTGTTTGGACTGCGTTTCGTGAAAAGTACTGTAGAAATCTTACTGCAGCAGCACTGTAGCAAACTACTGTTCACGTGGCCGCGTGGAAATTCCGCGCGCCCGCGTGGAAATTCTTACAGCCCACGCGGGCGCGTGGAAAATCCACACGGGCACGTGAGGACACGTGACAGACGCGATCTAAGGCCTATAAATAACCGTTTTGCCCTATTCTTTCTTATCTTTTGTGCGGCTCTTCAGCGGTGAGACGGCTAGGGTTTGGAGAGGAGGTCTTTGCGGCTTTGGAGGCGCTTCGTCACCAACTTTGATCAATTCCTCCTCCGTCATAGCATCAAGGAAGCCACCGGTGAACCTAGCTTCGGAGTGGGTCCTTCAAGACGTCGAAGCTCTCCATCAAGGCCATCAGTTCATATATAAGGGGGTTTATTTCTATGGTTTTAATGTACTTTCATTCATTGATGGTGTGTTTTGTATGTTGCTCCATGGAGAGCTAAAACTCTAGAGGGTATTTGGGCTTGTGAACCCTAGGATTCTCATCTTTTGTGGATTTGCTTAGTGTTTCTATTTAATTCGAGTTTGATTAAGTTTCATTCTTGATTGTTTAATGCTTGCTTGCCTTATTGATCTTATGGTTATTTGGTTTGCATGATTTGTTGCCTTGGTGGGAGAGAGATCTCCATTAGGGTTAGAACCTCAAGATTGAAGAGGGTTGAGAGGGTGAGTCATGAGATAGTGAAGTGTCCCCTTTCCCCTCCGATTGGTGTATTCTATCTCCATTCCCTAAGCTCTATGCAACCATATTTGGTGGGAGGCATGAGATTGCTCGATTTCTCCGCCGGGACCTTGTAGGGGGTTAGGATCCTTCGCCTGGAATTAGGGTTGGATTAATCTTTAGGAATTGGATACACAGTTTGGAATCCCTAGAGTGCTTTGCGGTCATATGTGGTGTGAGGTGTTGAGATTGAGCGATTTCTCCACCGGGACCTCGTAGGGGACTAGTATCGGTGATCTAGAGATAGACCCGATTATGTTTGGATTTCCACGACTTAACTTACTCATCATAAAAACACTTTGCTTATCCGGTACCTAATACCTGAATCCTAGGGGGAGCATTGCCCGAATACCCCACTTTTACTGATTGAGATTCTCCATCCATTTTACCCTTGCATATTCATCTCCGGTGTTCATCTCTTCACACATTAGATCACCACACTATCCCATTATCATTAGGCTAGATAGCAGAGAAGAAGTCAGTACTAGTAGCCCTGTTCCCTGTGGATTCGACTACCCGACTCACCGGGTATTTATTACTTCGACACCCGTGCACTTGCGGTACACACACGCATATTCGGACGTGTCAGGTAGCTCCTTGGGCGCAGGGAATACGACCATCTCGTGCTTGCGTGAGAGGTATTACTTGATGACCCCGTGCATTTACGGGTAGTCACCATCACTCACTCAACAAAAATCACCGTTGTTTTGTCAATTAGATGTAATATTTTTGTTCCTCAAGATAAAACATATTCATTTTATCATTTCATGAAAGTAATATGGGCATAACATATATTCATTTGATCACTTTATGAAAGTAATATGGGCGTACCATATATGCCATGTAGTTAAATTATCCGTGTTAATAAAAAGAAAATTTTAAAATGCCATGGTGGGCAACCAATGTAACAACACTAGCTTCCACTTTTTTAGTTAGAGGATAGACATTGCTAACTCTATGGCTATCAAGCTATCATGGAAATAGACTATGAAACATAGGAAGAAATTAGATATCACAACGATGGATAGAATCATGAGAAAGATATACATTCACATATATAAATATGGAGTTCTTAATTAAATAGATATATTATCAATATTAAAGGCGTCTGACATTATATTTTTTTAGATCTCTCTCTCTCCTTAGAGCCATGATAAGGGAGGATTATAATATTATTTTTATTAGAAAATGAAAACGAACATGAAGCTTTTTCATATTCGACTAATAAAAAATTTCTAAATGTTTTAATATCCATATTATTAGTCCCTATTTTTTGTAACATTTTTTTAATCCATCTGTCAGCCAATGCTTGTTTTGGGAGGATTATAATATTATTTTTATCAGAAAACAAAAATGAACTAGAAGCTTTTTTCATATTTGATTATAAAAAAAAATCTAAACGTTTTGATATCCAAAATATTAATACCTATGTTTTGTAACATTTTTTTTAATTCATATGTCAGCCAACACTTGTTTTGATGTGTTTTGACAAAAAAAAAATACCCCCTACTCATTGGTGTGCCATCAATGGTTGGAAAACAATTTGGGCAGTTACCAATCATAAGAGCGTGTGATGGTAACAAGCATTAGCATCCCCTTATTCTTCTCTTCACTCTCTTTATCTTCCCAAATAGTCACAAAGAGAAGATCTTTTCTCTCCCTTGTTTTGTTTCACACCTTCTCATCCGAAAAAGATCAACATTGAAAGCCTTATGAAAACGGATTTGCAGGAGACCTCCCATCGTACACCTGATAGCCTCCTCGATACCATCTCTTCATTTTTGAAGCAACAAAAATCGAGCCCTGAGGTAGGAACGCAGGTTGGGGTACCACAAAAGATGATGAGGGGTTTAAATGTTGTTTTTTTTCTTTGCCTTTTTTAGGGTTTTCATGTGTTCTATGGTTTTGCGATATTAAATTTTACATTCTCGTTTATGATTTTAGCCTTACTTGGTTGTTAAGTTATCATGAGGGGAAAATCGGTTGTGTTCTTGTTGTTATGTGCGTATAGATATTGTTGTAAGATTTAACCTATTTTCCTACTCACAAATGATATTTTTGACTTTATTAAAATGTTATATGTTTAAAAAATCATGTTTCCAATTAGTATTGCCGGTTTCTATTTAAATATTAACAAATGCTGAGCTGAGTAATATGTTGGTCTTGGTGTAGGTACAAGAGATATGACCGTCGACCTTTTAAACAAGAGGTGCTACTTGGTCCCAATATTGGAGACACTTGCCACATTGAAACCGCAGATGAGTGGAAGGTACTTATAGATGATCAAGATGATAGCCAAATTAATGAAAATTTAGGTAGTATTGCTGGAGAAGAGGTTGCTCAATGCTATGATGTAGAGGTATAATGATTGTACCTGTAAATTCACAATTGGTGAGAGAATGCTAGGTTTCAAATGCAAAGATGTTGCTATCAAACTTGGTCTTCGATGTAATGGGGACCCAGTGGTATTCAAGAAGTAGAAAACACAATTGTACTTCAAAGAAAGATATCAATCCAAAAAATATGGAAAATACTGGGATGCTATCAAGAAAACCCTTCTTGAGATTTTCTGAAAGAAAGGAGAAGAGGAGAACTTTGTGATACTTTTAATCCTATATCTTGTGGGAATAATGTTGTTTCCGAACAAATCTTGATCTGTACCTAGCCGCATAGTTGACTACAACTAAGGCCTAAGCTATACTGAGATGATATGTATAGGTGAAGGCCACACACAAATGGCTATGGAAGACATCCCTCAGAGAGTCACTCGACTACATGCAAGGCGTAGTGAAAGAAGATAAATACAGGCTATCTGAGAGGGTGTACCCTGGCATTAAATATTTGATTTTATCAAGTGACCGACATATAAGGAGAATAGTTTCAGGAAACAAACTACCTCCGGTTCTCTATTATCATTTTTAAATGGAAAAAAGGTATTCATTTTTTTTTAGTCAAACGTCTAGACATCATCTATGTGCAAATATTTCCCTCTTTATTAATTTAGGTTATATGTAATAGTTCAATTCCAAACAATTTTTATATGATTCCACTTTCATTTTTTTGTTTCCGTTTGATATATCTTATTACTACTTATTGTCACATTTTGCCGTTTAGTTTTATAAGTTTCCACTTATTTTTTTGCATTAACGTCTATAACTCCTTTATTTTGTTTATTTTGATACATTTTCACTTAAAGTATTTCCCTTTTCACCTAACAATATTTTGACCTCATCATTACTGGCAATGAGGAAGAAGTACTTATTAGGGCAAGCTATCAAGCAATTGCAATGGTCATCAAACCAACTTCTCAAGGCAAAACAAAGAAGAAGACCTTAGAAAAGCGTGATCGGTTTCTATCCTCACCTAGCAACACCCATCACCATTCCTCTTTTGGTGGTTCCTCGATGAGAGAAATCCACGATGACATCGCACCCTAGATATTACATGGATTTGAGATGTTGACTAGAGAACTTGGCCCTCTACAAACCCGGTGGATGCAATGGGGAGGCGAGCCCTGGAATAGGTACCAAATGATGGAGATGCTAATATAGAGAACTTTATATTGCTTTTCTAATGGAAGGATCAAAGCTCCTTGATATTGTGTCTTCAAACCTCTCTACAGATCAGAAGGATAAGCTCATGAGCATGTTGAAGAGACATAAACCTGCCATTGCTTGGAACATTTCTGATATAAAAAGCATAAATCCGTCATTTTACACTTATAAAATCTTAATGGAGGACAATTACAAATCTGTGATTCAACCCTACAGAAGATTAAACCAAAACATAATGGAAGTTGTAAAGGCAGAGGTGGTAAAACTTCTAGATGCATGATTAATTTATCCCATCTGTGATAGTGCATGGGTAAGCCCAACTCAAGTGGTCCTGAAGAAAAGAGGAATGACAGTTGTGAGAAATGAAAGGAATGAATTAATCCTTACCAGGATGGTTACACGGTGGTGCGTCTGCATTGACCATAGATGGTTGAATGACGTAACTCGAAAGGACCATTTTCCATTGTCGTTTATTGACCAGATGATGGAGTGATTGGTAGGGCATTAATTTTATTGCTTTCTTGATGGTATGTCGGGATACTTTCAAATTGCCATATCTCTAGAAGATCAAGATAAGACAACATTTACTTGTCCTTGACAAGATCCCCTTGCGTATATCCCGCAAGTGCATGGATTTGTCGAAGTAATAATCCCGGGTGAGCGGGTATCGAATCCACAGGGAGTAGGGAGTAAAGACACTTAATTCGATTCTTAGCTATGTGGCATATCAACAATGATAAGTGTGACAATGATTCAATTCTCAACAATTGAAAGCAACAAGTAAGAGAGCAAAAGTAAGGAGGAGGTAAGGCAATCGATAAAGATGGGGTACTCGGATGATGCTTCACCTAGGATAATCGCTTCAAGTGCAAGAACTCTCTATTATGCTTCCTAATCAATGCAATGGTGAGTCGTGGAAATCCTTACATACATAGTCCCAAATCTAAGGTCAACTATGCCTAACTCTATTCATGTCCCAGAGGAGAGATTAAATAACCTCACAACCTCGCACTCGAATAAAGTTGCAATGAGTTCTAGGGATTCCAGGTGATAAATCTCTTCCTAATTATAGACCTAACCCTTTGGTCCAGGCTGAAGGTCCCTAACCACAATTAAGCCGTAGATACTAAGATCCCCTCAACGCTTCACTCCGTTGCACGCGCAACTAAGCCCAGCGGAGATTCATCCCTTAGACCATTCACTCTATTATGGCCGCAAAGAACTCGAGGAACGGAGGTAGAATCTATCACGTCGGAGGGGAAAGGGAACACTCTTGTACCTCTCGACTCACCCTCTCAACCCTTTCCAACCTAGCTTTGTCTAACACTCGTGGTGTGTCACTCACTCACAAGGTTACCAACAAGAACTCTCAACCCTAGTGTCACTCTAGGGGAAATGTTCATACAATCAAGCATTCAAGGTTGTAACTCACAATAAACATCAATTTATTGAAAGCATAATAAATAAGTTCAATGAAACGAATACATCCTAGGGTTCACAATCACCCAAGTACCCACTAGGGGTTTAGCTCTCCATGGAGCTAAGTACAATCAAACAAATCGAATGTAAAAGCAATGAATCCATAAAGAAACCCCCTCGATGGTCGTGTCGATGGTCTTGTGGAGAGTCTTCTACTCGTTGCAAGGGATCCTTTGTCTGGCCTAGGATACACCTCACCGGATCGATGCTGATGAAAGCTCTCCCAATAACCTTCTTCCAAATGACACGCGATGTCGGAGCCGTAGAACCTCTCCAAAACCCTAGCCAATAACCCTCAAAACCCTAGCCGAAGCCTTCTCTTAAGTTGGGGAAAAGATGGAGAAAAGAATACCAAAATCGGGGCTGAATCGGCTTTAAATAGAGTCGGAATCGGGCGACTCCACGGTAGTGGGATCAGTACAGCGCCTGAGTCGCGGAATTTCCACGCAGGGCGTGGATAATTTCACACGCTCGTGTGGATTCTCTGTTCTCGATTTCTCAGTGGTCGTGAGCAGTACCCTTTCTGATACATGCTACATTATTCTCGCAATGCTCGCTACTGATCTTCGACCTGAATAACTTCCCAATTCCGTATTTTCATCGGGGTAACAGAAATGGGCACACGTTTACATCGTGAATCGCTTGCTTCTTCAATGATATACATGTTGGTGGAGCTCTCGTTCTTATGTGCATAAATCGGAATGCTCAAGTGTGACTGTCTTTGTGCCCCTCCAAATGGATGTGCTCACTCGAATGCGAGGAGGTTGGCACATACTCTAGCATCTCACACCTGACCTATGTCTTCGCATTTGAACCTTAGCAAGATTTCCTCCAAAATAGGTGCATTCTGATCCACATTGTCCTATTTCCTTCATACTCGGCTTCACAACCCTACCTGCATAAAAGTAACATAAAAACACACATATTAGTGTAAAAACCGGAGAAAAGTAATGCTCAACATAAGGAATGAACACTTCGCATTCATATCGCACAAGCACTTATTAGTCCCTATGGTACTTTTGCTTACAAAAGAATACCTTTCGGGTTATGTAACGCACCAGCGACATTCCAGCGTTGTATGACTACCCTCTTCGATGATTTCCTAGAGGACATCAAGGAGGTGTTTATGGATGACTTTTTGGTGTTTGTAGATTCCTTTGACATTTGTCTAAGAAATTTGGAGAGAGTGCTAGTGAGATGTGAAGTGACAAATCTTGTTCTTAATTTTGAGAAGTGTCACTTTATGGTCCAAGTAGGCATTGTCCTTGGATATAAGATTTCCCAAGTGGGAATGGAGATGGATAAGGCAAAAATTGAAGTCATAGAAAAACTTTCTCCACCTGCGAATATAAAAGAAGTTCATAGTTTCTTGCAGAACGTGGGTTTCTATAGGTGGTTTATCAAGGATTTTTCAAAGATCACTCAACCGTTAACAAAACTCCTTGAAAAGGATGCCTCCTTTGATTTTAGGAATGATTGTTTGATTGCTTTTAACTTGTTGAAAAATAAATTAGTGCAAGCACTGATTTTGATCACACCGGATTGGAATGAACCCTTTGAGCTTATGTGCGACGCAAGTGATTATGCTATGGGAGCAGTTTTGGATCAGAGGAAAGATAGGCAGTTCCAACCGATTTATTATGCTAAAAAGACTGTCATGAGTGCTCAAGAGAACTATATAACCATCGAAAAATAGTTGTTAGCAGTGGTGTTTGCTTTTGATAAGTTCAGACCATAGCTTATCTTATTTAGGGTTAATGTATTTACCGATCACTCAAAACTCCATTATCTTATGAACAAGGCTGATGCAAAATCGAGGTTGATTCAATTTATCCTATTATTGCAAGAGTTTGATATGGAGATTAAAGATAAGAGAGGAACCAAATATGTGGTTGCAGATCATCTATCTCGATCGGAGGGATGTTAAAGTTAAGAGCCATCAAGCAAAGAAATTAACAATTTCTTTCCCGAGGAACACTTGTATGCAGTTCAGAGTTCATAATAAGAGGCACTCCATGGTTCGCAGATTTTGCAAACTACTTGACGAGGAGAGTACTTAAGCAGGGTGTCACATTCCAGCAAAAGAAGAAGTTCTTCAGCGATTTGAGAAATTACTTTTGGGATGATCCATACCTGTTCCACATTTGTGCAGATCATGTGGTCCGAAGATGTGTATCAAGGGAGGAAGTTTGGGACATCCTTGCACATTGTCACTCTGGGCCAGTTGGGGGACATTATGATTCAAATAGAGTTGTTGAAGAAGACTTGGCTGCTGAATTCTATTGACCGATTTTATTTCAGAATACACATCAGTTTGTTCTTTGATGCGACAGTTGTCAAAGGGCTGGAAACCTATCGTGACGGGATGAGATGCCTCAGAATCCGAGGCAATTTTGTGAGGTGTTTGATGTATAGGGTATTGATTTCATGGGGCCATTCCCAAAGTTTAATGGTAATCAATATATTCTAGTGGCGGTTGACTATGTCTCTAAATGGGTGGATGCTCAAGCTCTACCTACTAATGATGCTAGAAGTGTGGTTAAATTTTTGAAGAGTTTGTTCACTCGATTTGGATCCCCACAAATTATCATTAGTTATTGAGGAACTCATTTTTGGAACACTCAACTTGAGAAAGTGTTGAAATGCTATAGAGTGCATCATCGCCTTGCTACCTCCTAGCACCTGCAGACAAGTGGTCAAGTAGAAGTCATGAATAGAGAGCTTAAGATAATCTTGATAAAGTCCGTGGAGCAAGAAAAGCGAGATTGGTCGAAATGCTTGGATAACACACTTTGGGCTAACAAAACGGCGTATAAAACTCCGAAAGAGATCAAAGTCGGCGATCAAGTGTTATTGTTCACTTCTCGCCTACGGCTATTTTCCGGGAAGCTCAAGTTTAGATAATTTGGACCATACACTATAACTAAAGTATCATCCCATAGTACTATTAAAATTACTCATCCAGAGAAAGGTACATTCAAGGTTAACGAACACCGGCTAAAACCATATTTTGGGGGAGAGGTTAGTAATGATGATAAGGAAGTATTCTTTCTTCAGGAGCCCCCATGAGGTAAGAAGAGGTACGCCAATCTTAGCGACCTTAAACAAGAGCTTCTTGGGAGGCAACCCAAGTCTTTACTATTTTCTAGGGTTTTAGTTTAATGTTTGGATGAATAAGAGTTTGAGTGTTGGTGTCTTGACTTTTACATGTTTTTACTGTGTTTTTCTTGTGGATTATTGAAGTTTTTGTGTGCTTAATTGTGATTAGTGAAGTTTCTTAGTCATTTTATGGTTTTTTCATGACTCTTTGGTCAGTTTTGCATGGGGTAAGTAGGCTCTGTATGGGTATAAGTGTGCAGAAATTTTCTGTAGAGTTTATAAATTTTTCTAAGTTATCCGGAGAAGACACACAGCCGTGTGTAATTTCCACATGGGTGTGTGTCTCCATTCAGAGCTCACCCTGAGAGGACACATGGGCGTGTGTCTACCCTTGTGAATGACCTTGTGACAGTCACACACCCGTGGGTAATTTTAATATGGGCGTATGTTTCTCTACAGAATTTAGAGCGATATCCTGAAAGCACAAAGGGGCGTGTGTTTGCCCCTGTGGATTAACCCGTGAAATACACATGGGCATGGGTAATTTCCAAACCCCCGTATAAATCTCTGTAAATAGTTCTCTAACATCTCGAGAAGACACAGGGGCATGTGAATGCCCCTGTGAGTACCCTTGTGAAGATCCACACACCCACATGGAATTTCCATAAAGGCGTGTGGAACACTTCGCCAAATTTCTCAGGTGGACAGAAAAGCCACAGGGCGTGGGTGCCTTTTTTGGTCAGCCAAATTTCCATAAGGTTCATAGTGCACATATCTTTTATATTAGTTTGATTGTTATACATGCTCACATAGCCAATGGTGGTTCACCTTAGTTGCAATGATTGTATTCTTAAGTTTAGGAGAATTTTTAAAATTAAATGTTCTCATGCTCCAGTTTTTACTTGAATATCAAGGATTTTTTGTCCGATTCACACTTGTTGCACTACTCACTCTTTAAACTCTTTTAGAAACTCAAGTTTGATGTTAAAGGGACTAGTTATAGTTGTGTCTTTTGTTAATTTTGAAAAATAAAATAAAATAAAATGGAAAAAGAAAAAAAGAAAAAAATAGATATATTGTTTAGTTGTGCATTTTGGGTGGAAAGAGCTACCATCTATGAAGTATGAAGCTATTCTCATAGGTCGGATACTAGTTATGCCCTAATGAGAGAAAGAGCTATCTTATGGGATGATTGCAAGTTACCACAATGCTAGAAAGAGCTACCACCTTGAAAGTGTGAAAGCTACCTTAGCGGCCGCTTTGGAAAGGGCTACCTTAGAGGATGTGTGAAGCTACTGCCATCTTATAGAATTTTCATTACTTTTTTGAAGATAAATAAGTCCGTTTTTACTTAGAACTTTGAGGAGTATATCTTGGTTTGACTTGAGTAAGTTTACACACACTTACATGATTTTGGGTTTGTTGTCCTTTTTCATTCATGTTTTTAGCTATAACATTGATTTTTCGTATTTAATGTTGAAACTTCCCTTACTTGTAGAATGCTATCTTTGTATGGTTTGGTGAACCTAAGGCCAAGCACTTCCAATATTTCCTTTATCTATACCTTAATGTTTTAATTTTTGCTTGAAGACAAGCAAAAGCTTAAGTGTGGGGTAGTTTGATAAGTGCTTGTGTGATAAAAATACGAAGTGTTCTTTCCTTATGATGATCATTACTTTTATCAGGTTTTAGCTCAAATATGTGTGCATTTATGTTACTTTCATGCATATAGGGTTGTGAAGCCGAATGTTAGAGAAAGAAGCCATGGTAGATCGTGAATGCACCATTTGGAGGAAATCTTGAGAAGGATCAAATTCGAAGACATAAGTCGGATTCAAAATGCGAGAATGTGCGCCAACCTCCTCGTATTCAAGTTAGTACAATGATTTGGAGAAGCACAAAGGCAGTCACATTCATGTAGTTTGTCTTGTGCATGTATAGCAAGATCTCAACCAATATAGCCTTTTATTGAAGAAGCAAAGTGACACATCCGAATATGCGTGTGAACCGCAAGTGCACATGTGTCGAAGTAATAATTACCCCGGTGAGTGGGTAGTTGAATCCACAAGGAACGGAAGTATTAGTATTAACCAATTCTTAGTTATCTAGTCGAAATCAATGGATGTGATGAAATGAACTAATTATAAGAGAATTAATAAGTAAGCAAAGAGGCAAGAAAAATATTTAAAGGAGATCTCAATCAATAAAGATGAGGTACCCGGACAATGCTCCCCCTAGGATCTAACATGAAGCTCAAGATTCACTAAATGCTTCTAAATCGAGTGTAATGAGTCGAGGTAATCTAAGAACAACCGGTCCTTGCCTCCAAGCCACCGGTACTAGTCCCCGGTGGAGAAATCGCTCAATCTCAACACCTCACACCCAATATGACCACAATACTAATACTTCCTAAGGAATACGGAGATCCAACCCTAATTCCCGACGAAGGATCCCTAACCCCCTACAAGGTCCTGGTGGAGAAATCTCTCAATCTCATGTCTCACACCAAATATGGTTGCATAGAGTTTAGGGAATACGGAGATAGGAAACACTCAATCGGAAGGGAAAGGGGACACTCCACTATCTCATGACTCACCCTCTCAACTCTCTTTAACCTTGAAGTTCTAACTATAATGGAGACCACTCTCTCATCAAAGTAACAAATCAAGCTAATCCAATCAACCACAAGGATTAATTAAACAAGAAAGCAATGGGAATACAAAATTAAAACTCAAATCAACTCGGATTTAATAGAAACATAAAGCAAATCATTACAAAAACATAGATCCTAGGGTTCACATGCCCAAATATCTACTAGGGTTTAGCCTTCCATGCAGCAAGTTACAAAATAATGATGAATACAATGAAAAGCAATGAAAATCATGAAGTAAAACCCCCTTGAATTCGTAATGACGGCCTTGATGGGTCGCCCAACGTCTTGAAGAATCCTTCTCTGAAGCTAGGTCACCGAAGGCTCCCTCTATTCTATGACGGAGAGAAGATCAATCAAAGTTGGTGATGGACGCCCCCTAATATCGCCAAAGACCTGCTCCCAAACCCTAGCCGCCTTGCCTTCAAAGTGCTCACGAAAACACTAGCAAAAAGTCTCCCAAAAATAGGGCAAACGACCTATTTAAAGCCCAAAACCGTGCCTGTCATGTGCCCCCCACGCGCCCGTGTGGATATTTCACGTGCCCGCGTGGGCTGCAGGAATTTCCACGTGTGCGTGTGAACAGTAGTTTGCTACAGTACCGCTACAGTGTTTTTCACAAAACGCGGTCCAAACACTCTTCTCTTGAGGTCACATATCCGGACACAGGTCCATGTGGTAGGCTATAAACCTTTCTTCATCGACGTATCTTTGAGAGGTCTTGCAATCTTCACAAAGAGAAGGAACATGAAGATGTGGCTGCCTTTGTGCCCTTCCAAATAGTGAATTGACTTGAATCTTCTTGGAAGTTGGCACACTTCCCCATGTTTATGAACTCCTCTCGTGTCTTGGTCCTTGAATTGAACAAGAACTCCCAACATTGTGTCTTTATAGTCTATCCTTGTTTCCTTTTTACACTTCAAGGCATTCACAACCTATACGCATAAAAGAACACCAAATACACAATATGAGACATAAACCATGGTAAAAAAGATGCTCAATGCGTGTAACACATATATAAAAATATATCTACTAAAGCACTTATCACAAAGTGATTTACAACGTAAACGTGTGCCCGTTTATGTTACCTTGATGAGAACATGGATTCGGGAGTATTTCGGGCCGGTACTGTTGCAGGGTATTGTAGCAAAACACTGTAGCAATTCATTGTAACAGGTACTATTCACAGCCGCCCGAGAAAAGTGATTTCCAGAGAATCCACAATGGTGTGTGGAAATTTCACATGCTCGTGCATTAATTTCACTGGCCCGTGTGGTGAATCCATAGGGGCGTGCGGATTTCTGATTCCAGCCATATTTAAGTCCGATTTCAGTCCCAATTTCAGCATTCTTTTCTCCATCTTTTCCCCAACTTAAGAGGGGGCGGCTAGGGTTTTGAGATGTATTGGCTAGGGATTAGGAGAGGTTCTACGTCTCTGACATCGCACTACGTTTGGAAGAAGGTTAGTGGGAGAGCTTTCATCGGCATCAATCCGGCGAGGTGTATCCTAGGCTGGACAAAGGGACCCCTGGATGAGTAGAGGCTTCTCTACAAGACCATCGTCACGACTATTGAGGGGGTTTTCTATGGATTACTTGTTTTTACATTCAATTTCATAGATTGTAACTAGCTCCATGGAGAGCTAAACCCCCCTAGTGGGTACTTGAATTTGTGAACCCTAGGATGTATTTGTTCATTAAACCTTGTTATTATGCGTTCATTAATTGATGTTTTATTTGAGTTCCCATCTTGAATGCTTGATTGATTGAATGTTCCCTTAGAGTGACATTAGGGTTGAGAGTTCACTTTGGTAACCCTTGTGAGTGAGTGACACCCACGAGAGTTAGTGTGTGCCAAATTTCTCGGGGGCGCTCCTGTACCACTCGACTCACCCTCTCAACCCTCTCCAATCAATCTTTGTCTAACTCTCATGGATTGTCACTCACTCAGAAGGGTTACCACATAAACTCTCAACCCTAGTGTCACTCTAAGGGAGTATTCAAACAATCAAACATTCAAGATTGGAACTCATAATAACATCAATTAATTGAAAGCATAATAAAATGATTCAATGAAACAAATACATCCTAGGGTTCACAAATACCCAAGTACCCACTAGGTGTTTAGCTCTCCATGGAGCACAATACAAACGATAATGAAATCAAATGTAAAAGAAAACAATCCGTAGGAAAACCCCCTCGATAGTCACGGCGATGGTCTTGTGGAGAGTCCTCTACTCGTCGCAAGATCCCCTTGTCCGGTATAAGATACGCCTCGCCAAATCAATCCGATGAAGGCTCCCTTACCAACCTTCTTCCAAAGAGATGACAATGTCGAAGCCGTAGAACTTCTCCAAATACCTAGCCAATACCTCTCAAAACCCTAGCCGCAGCCCTCTCTCAAGTTGGGGAAAAGATAGAGAAAGGAAAATGTTGAAATCGTGCCTGAAATAGGCCTTAGATAGGGTTGAAATCAAGATTCCACACGCCCTTGTGGATATTCCACAAGGGCCTATGCAATTAACGCACGCGCGTGTGGAATTTCCACACGCTCGTGTGGCTCCTCTGTTTTGCTCCTTCTTCGGCCGGATGTGAACAGTATCTACTACAGTGATTTGTTACAGTGATTGCTACAGTACCTGCTACAATAACATCCTGAAATACTCCCGAATCCATGCTTTCATCGAGGTAATGTAAATGAGCACACGTTCACGTCGTAGATCGTCTTGGTTCTTCAATAAACGGTCACGTTAGTGGAGATCTTGCTAAATATGCACAAGCCGGAATACTAGGATGTAACTGCCTTTGTGCCCCTCCGAATCATTGCCTTAGCTAGAAAACAAGGAGGCTGGCACACATTCTAGCATTCTAAACCGGACTCATGTCTCCATGTTTGAGCCTTCTCAAGATCACCTCCAAATAATCCGTAAAACGATCTACAATGGCTTTTTTCACAAATAATCGGCCTCACAACCCAACCTGCATAAACGTACATAAATACACAGGTATTAGCGCTAAAACCTAACAAAAGTAATGCTCATCATAAGGAAAGAACGCTTCGCATTCTTATCAAACAAGCAGTTATCAGACATATCAAGTACCCTAAAAAATTCCATTAGGGGATCAAGTGCTGCTATTCATCTCCAAGTTAAAACTATTTCTAGGGAATAGCAGATCACATTGGTCAGGTCCATACAATGCTACTCAAGTCTTCCCACATGGAGCAGTGGAGGTAACCCACCCGGAAAAGGGCACTTTTAAGGAAAATGGACAACGATTGAAATTATACTTCAATAACAACATTCCAAACGAAATTGGGGGTGGCTTCAAACTCTTTGAAACCTCGTGAGGTAAGTAATGAGGTACGTCAGACTCGTGACATTAAACAAGTGCTTCTTGGGAGGCAACCCAAGCATTCGGGGGTGTTTTCTTGCAGTTTTCATATTCTAGGTCTTATTTCATTTATATTTTTGTATTTCTTAGGTTTGTTTGTTTTTGAATAAGTTCATGCCCACACACTTTGCACATTGCTTTCTTCGATTTTATTGTGTTGTAATCATGACCTTCTTGAGAAACTCATATTGTGGTGTTATTTCATGCATTGGATCATGGTTTTATTCATTTCATAACTTTTTAGAGAAGGTTTAAAGCTTGCTGTATCATTAATTCATCATTCAGAGAAAGATTTTTGGATTTAGTGAGCAAATTGTAGACATATGGCCATCCATAACCCATATGGAGGCCGTATGTGCCATTTGAGTCACCAAAAAACTCCTCAGCTTTGCCCCATGCGGCCCCCATACGGGCCGCATGGGGGCCGCATGGCCCGGTTCTTGCCCTATAACTCCCTCTCTCTTCCATTCTCTTGTTTTCTCTCTTTTTCTACCGAATTTTTCTCTTTTTTCTCACCCATTTCTTGGTCAAATCTTCTCTTGTTTCTCCTAAATCTTCTCCTCATCCCTTGGAGACATCGATCTAGTGGTTTTCCTTAAGTTTAACGCTAGTTTTCTCAAGATTTCTTTGGTATGCTCTTTGATGCCCTAGTTTCTTCTTTTTCATTGACTTTGCATTCTTGGAGCTTTTTGTGGAATTTTTCAAGCATTTTGTTTGGTTTGGATGATGTGAATGTCATGGATGGATTTTTATTTGAATATATGTAAAAAAAAATTTGATTCCATGAATGTGGGGAAGCTCTTGTCGCATGAATAGTGACCATATGGCCCCCATACGGCCGTATGGTCACTAAACCTTGGTTTTTCATCCTTTTCCCCTATCTCTTGTATCTTATTTTGATTTATCTTGAGTCCCTCGAATCTTGATCGAAGTTTATCTTTGTTGTAGTGATGCGTAATACCAAAAGGCTCACCTCCAAACGCCCAAGAGCCACCACACCATCACCTACACCAAAGGAACATGTCTTCAAGTTGGCACATCATGAGAGAAATATGATATTTTGAAGACAAAACCATTTGGAACAGTGCGCTACATTGATTCGGGTCCTGTGGAAAGTCTTGGTATAGAAAATCAAGTTAAAGGATGGTTATCACATAATTGTTGGGAAAATCTATTTGCAATCAATAAACCATCCTTTCGCCAATTAACTTTGGAGGTTTTGAGCACTTTTGAGGCACGACAAGATTCGCACTCCGTGTGTGATAAGAAGTGCGCTGCCATCCGATTTCAAGCTTTTGGAAAATCTCATTCGATGAACCACATGGAATTTGCCAAGTAATTGGGGATATATGATGATCAATTTATCAATTTGATGCTTGATGAACGCCTAAAGCTTGATTTCCCAAGTGATGTGAGTAGGAACCACTATTGGGCAACCTTTCCGGTCAGCGATAGTAAGAACACCAGAAAAGCCTCACGCATGATAGACCCAGCACACAGATACATTCATGCCTTGATTGCTCAATCTGTTTAGGGCCGTACGGATAACACAGGGGTAATCACACAGTCAGATCTTTACATGATGTTTGGCATCATTGAGAGGCACCACACTCATCTTGGCCACCTTGTTGTGGATGCATTCCTTTAGCAGGTACAGTGTGCGAGATTAGGAGCCATATTTACTTAGCCCTATGTTACCAAATTGATTCGTGGCATGGGTTTATTTGAGCATACTCGAGGCATGACCATTGTGGGAGGTATAGCACCCCTCTGGAAGGCCACCCTAAGAGTGATAGGTTTGGTGATAAGCAAGGGTGAGAGTAGCAGACCCACACAACACGCGGCTACTGGAAAGTCCAGTCAGAAAGAGCCAGTGCACACAGAGTAAGAGCCTAAGGGCACACCTGCTCCTACCCAGTGCAACTTCATTACCTGATTTTGACATGAGATTGAGGGGGATTAAGGGAGAGATTCAGGCTATGCATCAACAGTAGCACGAGATTCATGTCCAGCTTCACCAGATTATTGAGGGACAACGTCGACTCATAGAGGATTTTCACTGATTTATCACTTTGTATCATTGTTCATCCTCGCATGCCGTGACCACTTCTTCTATAGCCATGCCACCACCACCTCCACTAGCCTGTGATGAGTAGGAACCCGTTTGATCATGGATACTTATTATCTATTATAGTTTGCTTTGCTTTGTGTGTTTGTTATTTTGTTGAGTTGGCATGGTTCTTACTCTACCAACTTCTGGTGTAGAACTTTATTTTTCTTTTTATCTATGTGTTTTTTTGACTATTCCCTATTTTCTCCCTTGTGTTTGTATTGCTCACCACACTTTTGTCAAGTCATACCTCACGATGAGCACAAGATGAACCGGGGAGGTTCATTTTCATCCTCCTCTGTGATTTTAATTTCTTATTCTACCACGCGTTTCATGATTTGTGTACATTGAGGGCAATGCACAACACTAAGTGTGGGGATAGGTATACTTCATGTATTAGGACCATTGTTTACATGCTAGTGTTACCTATGATGGGTTTGTTCATTCTTGTAAGATTGTTTTAGCTTGGATTAATGTTTGATGTGAGTTACTTGTTTTTATGCTTTAGTGAATCCTGTTGCACCGCTAGTATTGTCTTGTGCATTGAATTGTTTGTCGATGTCCTAGGAATAGCCAGTGTGACTACTCTAACTCTCTTTTGTCCTTAACATGCTACTTTGAGTACTTGGCCTTAAAACACTAAGTTCTATCCTTCAAGGTATTCTTAAGAACTTCTAAGTCTTGTTGAGTTAATCCTAGTTTTGTGGCATGTAGAGTACTCTGAAGATGTGATCTAGGGTAAGTGAAAAAAAATGAGTCTTTGTTAGTATTCCTTTGCTACTGAAGCATGAATGCATCTATGTAGACTGTAATCGAGTAGTTGGGTGGCTCTTGTGCCTAACTAGCATGTGCACCCTCCAGAAAGATTTCAAAATGATTTTGGTGCAGTCTACATTAGTCAGACTTAGAAAAAAAAATGAAATGATGCATGTTGAAGTGAAAAAAAAACCCTAGTGATCTTTTCGAGTACCTACCAAAGATTTTGAGAAGAAAAAGGATTCAGTTTTAAGCTATAGAATTAGAAGGATCTTACTTAGCCATTGAAGTAGTACTTAGTAGTTTAAGACTTAGTATTGTTTCTATGTCGAGTGATTAGCATTTAGAGTTGTGCTGATTAATGTCCTTTGGCTAGACCAGATCAGGGAAAATGAAATATAGGACTAACTTACACGGCACCGACATATAAGAGGTGAGACAGGATATTTTTATTATGTTTATTGACTGTAACTCAACATCTATTTATCATTGTCCATTACTTTTGGATTCTTATACTTGCTTGAGCAAGAGGTAATGCATTTAGCCACTTATTAGTCTCTTTGTTTTTCATGAGTTGTTTGCTTGTGGACAAGCAACGCTTAAGTGTGGGGATATTTCATAAGTGTCTAAATGTTGCTATTTTCCTATATGTATTTTATACACTTTACATGTATTTTATAAAGGACTGATGCATGTTTTGTGCTTAATCATGTACTATTTACTTTGTAGGGTACGGGAAAGCTATTGAGAACATGAGGATATCATTTGGGCGAAAAGAAGAAGAAAACAATCCCAAAATCACTATAGAGTTACTGTAATGATGTTATTGTAGCAAATACTGTAGTAGAGGGATTGTTTGAAGCTGCCTATCTAGAACTTCATGCGGCCCCATATAGCCCATATGGAGGCTGTATGCAGCCCATATGCAGCCCGTAAACACCCCCATATGAAGCAAAAATCTAAGTTTTGAGTGTCATACGGCCCCTATATGGTCCATATGCTATGAAGGGTATAAATGCAGATTTCTAGGACAGTAATGGGAGACTTTTTGGATAGATTTTGAGAGGGCTTCTTGGAGACTTCTTGGGAGACCTTGAGCGACCTTGGGAAGAAGAAGAAGGGAAAGGAAACGAGAAGATCATCAAAGGGCAAGGTCAAAGGCTCCCAAGGCAAGAAGATATCATCATTCAAGGGGAATATCGACAACCATTTGAAGGAAGAAGACCCGTGGCTAGAGGAAGCGCCATATGGCATTCCTTTGGCGGGGGAAGTGTCATTCAGAACATTTTCTACCTCCACCTTCACCATTTTATCTAGGGAGTGTCATTTATGAGTTTTCTTTGCGTTTTACTTTATTTTATTGCTTGCTGTAGTATGATGACACACTAGAGCCCCAAGGCCACTGGATGTCAGTGAACCTTGGGGGGTTTTATAATGTATTTTGGATGATTGCTTGTTAATTTAATGCTTGGGTGATTTAAGATTTAATCCATTGTTTTCATGCTATAAGCTACACTAAGGAGAAATCCACAGTTCTTTTATGAGTTATGCATGTAGATGTGACCTACTCGCATGTATTAGATCATGAATGGATTAGAAGGGGTTACTTGTATCAATACGCAAAGATATTGGGTGTTGGTAACCCTCCGTGTTCTAACGGTGAACTTACGATGAGTTTATCCTTATTTTGAGATTTCCTTGTACTTAATGCAATCGTAGGAATGGGGATTTGGAAGAAATTCCTATCAAGATTCGTATGAGATTAGGGTTCAATCACCGTGAAATTGGGGTTGTTCTAATCTTGAAATCTCTTGGTCCAAATTACCCTTGCAACTTTTTTCTTCATCCATGTGTCATGATGCCCCCTCAAGGGGATCCACATCCATAAGCCTTTGCATTACATTGTTAATCTTTCTTTCTCATTGCTTGTTTTCTCTAATTTGTTGGTAATCTTGTATTTAGTTTTAATTGGATCTAGTAGAGTAAATTCCATCACTTAAGATTGTAGGCTGGATAATATGCCAAGAAGGAGTAATAGGAGATCCTTAGCCCTGTAGAATATGATCCTTGCGTCTTTACATGAGGTATTACTTGGCGATCCCGTACACTTGCAGGGAAGAAATCAGCCGACTACCCTCATGATCTAACTTCGGGCCAGGTTTTCCATGGTCTATGCGGCGGCCGCCATTATGTCCTAGGTCAGTCGAAGGCCTCTCTGCTGACATAACCAGCGCACAGGTATATTCATGCTATTCTTAGCCGGTTAGTAATAGGTCATGGGGATGGTATAGCCTCACTACGCAGGAAGGATCTTTTGTACCTCCAGTCAATGGTGCATGGAGTACCTCTCCATTTGGGACATGTTGTCGCTGATCATCTTCACCACTAGAGTGAGTACCTGGAATTAGGAGCATTATTTGTAGGACCCAACATTACTTATCTCATGTTTATGATGGGTCTGATCAGCTCTGTTAGAGGAGAGGATTAGTAGCCCAGGACCATTGGGATTATTCATTCTCTGGTTGATGGGCATTGTGAGACATACAGGCTTAAGATGATATGAATTAGTAGAGTCATCATTTGAGGTTGATGAGGAGCCTGCTGAGGCTACAAAGGCACCACCTACAGCCCAGCCCATGATCACCGAGATAGCACCGGTAGCATCAGCTGATCCTAAGTCATCTTCCACTCGAGTTCATGACCGTCTACCTTGACTTGAGGCTACCGTAGCTACCATCATCGAGAACCAGGTACGGATTCTTGAGCGACTTGATCGTATTCAGCATACCCTTTTCGACGAGGTCTCATCTGCTTCCGTACTAGCACTTATGCCAGCACCAGCACCAGCTCCTAATACCAACACTAGAGGCGTCACACTTATGAGACTTTTGTTTTATTTTCTAAGCTTTTATATGTTTTCTTAGTAATTTGTGTACTTTTATACTTAGAAAGGCTTTGGCTTCTGAGAGTTATCTTCATGTTTTTATTTCTGTTGCGAGTATGTATTTTATTTTTCTATTTGTGTGAACTTGTGTTTCATTTTTATTTTGTTGAGCTTCATTGAATGCCTTGTATTCCATGTAGATGGCCTTGAGAGTGATGTTGATGATGTTTTAGTCATAGACATGATCCTGTGCATTGTCACATGGTCGTGCGAACTTCACAACCTATACAACATGTCCTTGAGTTAGATTTTGCCAAACAATTAATGAGGAGTTCATGGGAGTATTGTTTTAATTTCATTCCCACACAAATTTTGCTTCCATTGATGCCATCTTTATTTTGTTTACATGCATACATTGAGGGCAATGTACATCTTAAGTGTGGGGGAGGGTTCACCTTATACATGACGTATACTTGTGTTTTCATAAGCATGCTCTTGTTGCCAATGAAGGTTCACCTTAGGGTTGGAGGTTGTAAACATTAGATTTTATCATGCTCTAGTTTTCATCCAATTTTCTTGAATATTTTTTGCCCGATTGCTTTTTTTGCACTTTTCTCAGTCATTAGACCCATGAAGACTCTAGTTCACTATTGTTTGGGACTTTAGTCTTCTAGCTTTATTCGGAAAAAAATATTAAAAAAATCATAAAATTGAAAAAAATTTGTAAATTGTTTGTTGTGTGTACATAGGGGGTGGAAAGAGCTACCACCCATGATGTATGAAGCTACTCTCATAAGTTGGGTATTTGTTATGCCCTAATGAGAGAAAGAGCTATCTCATGAGATGTGTGAAGGCTACCATCCTTGGTAGAAAGAGCTACCACCTCGAGATTGTGAGAGCCACTCGGGAGGCATCTTGGGAGAGGGCTACCTTAGAGTATTGTGTGAAGCTACTACCTATTTTTTTGTTTATAAATAAGTCTCGTGTTAAAAAGAACTTCGTAGTGGACATAGTGTTGACATGAGTTGAGTTTTTCACACACACACACACTTTTGGACTTCATCACATTCATTTTTGATTGGATTGTTTGCTAGAGCATTGATTGTTTTGCTAGTGTTTTATTTTCTCCATATTTTTAGAATTTTATTCTTGCACCCTCTTGGTCAACCTAAGGCCAAGCACTTCTCTTTTCTTTCCATGAGTTTAACGTTTACCTTTGCTTGAGGAAAAGCGAAGGCTTAAGTGTGGTGGAGTTTGATAAGTGATTGAGTAACCATGTTTTGATATGTGTTTTATATGCATTGAGCATCATTTTATGTATGGTTTATATCTCATATCGTGTATTGGGTGTTATTTTGTGGAATTAAGTTGGGAATGCCTTGGAGAGTCAAAAGGAAGCGAAGATAGGCTATAAAGGCTCAATGTTGAGAGTTCTTGTTCAATTCAAGGACCAAGACACAAGAGGAGTTCATGAATGTGGAGATGTGTGCCAACTTCCAAGGTGATTCAAGCTTATTTACTAGTTTGAAGGGCACAAAGGCAGTCACATCTTTATGTTCTTTCTCTTTGTGAAGATTGTAAGACCACTCAAAGACACGTCGATGAAGAAAAGTCTCATAGCCTACCACAGGATCATTCTCGACTACGTGGCTTAAATAGGAGAATATTTGAACAGCGTTTATGAAAACTATTATAGCAAAGTACTGTAACAAAATATTGTAGCAATTTTACTATAGTAGTACTATAGAAAAGTTACTGTTCACAGGCACGTGTGGAAATTCTTGCAACCTATGCGGGTGGGTGGAAAATCCACATGAGCGTGTGAGGGCACGTGACAGATGTGGTTCCGAGCTATAAATAAGCCATTTGCCCTATTTTTGAAAGACTTTTTGTGGAGCTTTTCATGATCACATTGAAGGTAAGGTAGTTAGGGTTTAGAAGGAAGTCTGTGGCGATATTGGGTCACATCCATCACCAACTTTGATCGATCTTCTCTCCATCATAACATAGAGAGAGCCTTCGGGCGACCCATCAAAGCCATCATCACGAATTCAAGGGTGTTTTCCATCATGGTTTTCATTGCTTCTCATTGTATTAATCATTGTTTTGTAATTTTCACCGCGGAGGGATAAACCCTAGTAGGTATTTGGGCATGTGAACCCTAGGATCTATTCTTTATATTGATTTGCTTTATGTTTCTAGTTAATCTGAGTTAATTTGAGTTTTAACCATGTGATTTCATTGTTGGCATGTGTTATTGAACTTTGTAATTAATCTATAATGCTTGATTTGTTACTTTGATGTGAGAGGTCTCCATTAGAGTTAGAACATCAAGGTTAAAGAAGGTTGAGAGGGTGAGTCATGAGATAGTGGAGTGTCCCTTTCCCTTCCGATTATGTGTTTCCTATCTCCGTATTCCCTAGACTCTATGCAACCATATTTGGTGTGAGGCGTGAAATTGGAAGATTTCTCCGTTGGGACCTTGTAGGGGGTTAGGGATCCTTCGTTGGGAATTAGAGCTGGATCTACTTTTAGCAATCGGTTTCACTCTTAGGTATCCCTAGAGCTTATCACGGTCATATGGTGAGTGAGGTGTTGAGATTGAGCGATTTCTCCACTGGGATCTTGTAGGGGACTAGTACCAGTGGCTTAAAGGCAAGTGCCTATTGTTCTTAGATTACCTTGGCTCATTAGACTCGGTTTAGAAGCATTTGGTGAATTTTAAGCTTCATGTTAGATCCTAAGGGCAACATTGCCCGAGTACCTCATCTTAATTAATTGAGAACTCCTTCACTTTACTTTTTTTCTCATTTTCTTGCTCATTAACTTCTCTCGCAATTAGTTCAATTCATCACATCCATTGATTCTGACTAAATAACTAAGAATTGGTTAATACTAATACTTTTGTTCCCTGTGGATTTGACTATCCACTCACCAGAGTAATTATTATTTCGACACCTGTCCACTTGTGGTTTACACGCAATTCGGGTGCATGTCAGTAATGAGTGTAACCATTGCTTTGCTCTCTCTCCCCTTTAAGGAAAATGGGAAGGTCCTTAACTGGATGGCATCATCCGTAACTCCATTAATCTTGAGCATGTTGTACGCTTCCAAGAGATTCTCGATGTGGTTGTTCGGGTCCTCATCAGCCAAACCATTAAACTGTGATGACTGCTATAAGATATTGATAAAGCATGGCTTGAGCTCAAAACACTAAGCTATAATTGGTAGGCTCACAATGCTAGATTATGTGCCAAGAACTATGGTTCTTGCATAATCCGAGAGTATTCTCTGCAGCTCATGTTGTTCTGCCATAGTATCAGACCCTTCAACTTCTATCTTAACTTGATTTGTCTATTCTTGTTCAGGTTCTTTTCCCTGTCTATGAGTTCTTCTTCCAATTTATAGATCACCTTTAACCAATGTCGAAGAGTTACCTCGGTGATAACCTGGAGCTACAATCAAAGAAAGAAAAACAAATCAGAATGATGGAATAATAAGAAAGTGTGAAGTTGAACTAGTGATGAATAGTTAAAGTAGCAAAGTGCAAATGATTCCAAAATGCCGACTCCTCGACAACTGCACCAAAAGCTTGACACACTCCTTATTTGTGTGTACCACAAGTGCACAGTTTGTCAAAGTAATAAAATACCTCAGTGAGTGGTTAGTCCAATCCATAGGGAATAGTTGCTCAGAAACACAAGTATTGCTACTTAACTATAGTGAAAACCAAGTTGGGATGTTGCTTCAAAGTATTAATGCAAATAAAATTAAAGAGAAGATAGAACAAGAAAAAATAGGAAAGGGAGGTAATCAAAGATAAAATGGGGTACTCGGACAATGCTCACTAACAACGCCCCATGCGTATAACCCCGTAAGTGCATGGGTTTGTTGAAGTGATAAATCCCAAGTGAGTGGGGTATCGTATCCATAGGGAGTAGGGAATGAAAATACTAAAATTGTAACTTAACCTAGCGAAGATGAATAATGATTGTGTTGATAAAGTGTAATGTAAGCAGAAACAAAAGAAACAAGAACTAGAAGCCCAAGTAAGTGAGAGGAAAGGCAATCGATAGAATTGGGGTACTCGGACAATGCTTCCCATAGGACTAATGTTTTAAATACAAGACCTACTATTGTGCTTCCTAACTAATGCTTAAAATTCATGAAAACCCTACAGTACATGGTCCCAAACCTAAGGTCAACTGTGACTAACTCTACACTATGTCCCGGCGGAGAAATCACTCAGTCTTAAACCTCACACTATGCAAAGTTGTATGGAGTTCTAGGGATTTCATGTGATAAACCCTATTCCTATGTGTAGATCTAATCCTTTGGTCTAGCCGAAAGAACCCTAGTTATAATTAAGCCCCAGATACTAAAGTCATTTCCAAACTTCACTCTGTTGCTCGCGTAACTAAGTCCCAGCGGACTTCATCCTTCAGTTCTTCACTCTATTGTAACCACAAAGAACTCTAGGAATTAGAGGTAGGATAAATCATACCAGAGGAGAAAGGGGATGCTCCATTACCTCTCGACTCACCCTATCAATTCTCTCCAATCTAGCTTTGTCTAACCCTCATGGTGTGTCACCCATCCACAAAGGTTATCAAGATAAATTCTCAATCCTAGTGTCACTCTAAGGGAGAAATAATTCAACAAGTATTCAAGATTAAAACTCAATTAAAAACATCAATTATGGAAGGCATAATAAAAGGTCAAAGAAATATTAACATCCTAGGGTTTACAAAATCCATGTACCCACTAGTTGTTTTGGCTCTCCATGGAGCAAGATACAATCAATAATGAAATCGAAAGTAAAAACAAGTAATCCATAGGAAAACCCCCTCGGTATTCATGTCTACAGTCTTGTGGAGTAGTCTCTTCTTCTAGAAGGGTCCCCTTGTCTGTCCTAGGGACTTATTTATCTACAAGCATAACAAAACAAAAGGATGGTAGTAGCTTCACACATCCTCGAAGGTAGGCCTTTTTGAATCGGCCGCTAAGGTGGCTTTCACACTTTTGAGGTGGTAGCTCTTTCTACCGTGGTGGTAGCTTTCACTCATCTGATGAGATTGCTCTTTCTCTCATTAGGGCATAACTAGTATCCGAATTATGAGAGTAGCTTCATACTTCATAGGTTGTAGCTCTTTCCACCCTTAATGAACAACTAAAAATCTTTTTTTTTTTTCTTTCTTTTTGTTTTCCTTTTTTTTATAGCAAAATGTAACAAGAAGCAAAACTAATTAGTCCCTTAAACGTTCGAACTTGAGTTTCCAAAAGAGTTTCATAAGTGAGTGGTGCACAAATATTAATCAGGCAAAAAATTCCTAGAAATTCAAGTAAAAACTAGAGCATGAGAATATTCAATGTTAAAATTTCTCCTAAACTCAAGAATACAAACATTGCAACTAAGGTGAACTAGCATTGGCAACGTGAGCATGTATGTTAATTAAAACTTGTGTAAAAGACATGTGCAAAATGAACTCTCCCCCCCCCCACCCACACTTAAGATGTACATTGCCCTCAATGTATATATGCAAGCACAATAAAAAGTATGACAATCATGCAAATATGTGGGAGTGGGCAATTAAAAAAAATTCTCCTCTGACTCCTAATGTTGCGTTGATGAAGTTAAATCCTTAGGAGTAAAGTTCCAACGGGTTGTGAAGCACACGCGGCCCATATTAGCCGTGTCCATGACTAGTTCTCAATTCCCATACCGACAAGACCATCTGCACGCATACACAAGGGGGTTCAGTGAAGCTTAATAAATAAAAATAACTCGAGTATATAAAAGATAGAGCAATAAAATATAACTCGAGACAACAATAAAAGATAAACTAAGAAGGAAAATCCTTTATGAGTCTACAAGTCCAAAATAAAATGCAGAAAGAAAGAAATGAAATGTGCATCAAGTGTTAGTGTCGTCGGCAGTCGGCTCTGCCACTGTTGTCGGTACAAGGTCAAATGGTGCCAGTGGATCAACTGGTGCTGAAGATGGCGAAGGGGTCCAAGGTCTTTGATAAGTGATTGTGTGATAAGATTACAAAATGTTCTTTCCTTATGTTGAGTATTACTTTTAACAGGTTTAAGCGCTAATGCATGTGTATTTTTGTTCTTTTGCGCATGTAGAGTTGTAAAGCTATGTATTGAGAAAAGAAGCCAAAAGTAGATCGTAAACAAATTATTTGGTAGAATCTTGGAAGAAACAAATGCGAAGACACAAGTGGGACCCCAAGATATGTGAATGGGTGCCAACCTCCATGAATTCAAGTCACTACAATGAGTTGGAGGGGCATAAAGGCAGTCACATTTGTGTATCCCGACTTGTGCATTAATAACAAGACCTCCTTCAATGAAGCTTTTGATTGAAGAAGACGTGTGATCTATGGCATAAATGTGTGCCTGTTTATGTTGCCTCGATGAAAAGTGTGGAATTGGGAGTGTTTTGGCAGAGTACTGTAGCAAAATACTGTGGTAAGTACTATAGCAGTTACTGTTCACAACAGGCCGTAAACAGGATTTCTAGAGAATCCACATGGGTGTGTGGAAATTCCCAATGCCCGTGTGGAAATTCCACAAGCCCATGGGAAAAATCCACGGCGGCGTGTGGATTCTCGATTCCAGCCCTATTTAAACCGTTATTCAGCGCGATTTTTGGGATCTTTTTTTCCCCTTTTCTCCAACTTTCATCCATATTTCGAGAGGCTGTCGGCTAGGGTTTAGAGATGCTTTTGGCATGTCTTTGGAGTGATTCTAAGGATTCAACACCACGCTCCACTTAGAAGAAGGTTATTGGGGGAGCTTTCGTCGGCACATATCCGGCGAGGTGTGCCCTAGGGAGGATAAGGGGACTTTTGGAGAAGACTTGGCTACTCCAAAAGACCATCGACGTGACTACCGAGGAGGTTTTCTTATGGAACACTTGTTTTTACTTTCAATTTGATTGTTGATTGTATTTTGCTCCATGGAGAGCTAAACCCCCTATTGGGTGCTTGGATTTTGTAAACCCTAGGATGTTATTGTTTCATTGATCTTTTATTATACTTTCCTTAATTGATGTTTTAATTGAGTTCCAATCTTAAATGCTTGTTAAATTATTTCACCCTTAGAGTAACATTATGATTGAGAGTCCATCTTGGTAACTGTTGTAGATGAGTGACGCACTAAGAGGGTTAGACATTGCTTGATTGGAGAGGGTTGAAAGGGTGAGTCGAGAGGTAGCGGAGCATCCCCTTTTCCCTCTGGTGTGATTTATCCTACCTCTATTTCCTTGATTTCTTTGTAGTAAGAATAGAGTGAAGCATTGAAGTGACTCTAGTATCTGGGGCTTAAATGTTACTAGTGGCTTTCGCCTGGACCAAAGAGTTAGGTCTATAAATAGGAAGAGGGTTTATCACTTGGATTCCCTACAACTCCACACAACTTTAAATAGTGTCAGGTGTTGAGAATGCGCGATTTCTCCACCGGGACATAGTGTACAGTTAGTTACGGTTGATCTTAGATTTCGGACTGTGTGGTTAAGGATTTCTACGACTAATTGAGTATTGATTAGGAAGTATAATAATTGGTCTTGCACTTGAAACATAAATCCTAGGGGGAGCATTGCCCGAGTAGCCCACTTCAATCGATTGCCTTACCTCTCACTTACTTTTGCCTCTCAATCTTGTTTCTTCTTTTATCTTTGTTTTAATTGCATTTTATTGATATTATCATTGTTCACTTTCATGTGGTTAAGTAGCAATTTAAGTATTTTTAGTCCATATTCCCTATGGATATGATACTCCACTCACTTGTGATTTATTACTCGACAAACTTGTGCACTTGCTGGTCACACGCAAGGGGCGTCGTCAGCCTCATAACGAACGGTGATCCCACATCTCACTCTAGTAGCTAATGTACAATGTCGAAATGCGCCATGAACTTTGTATGTTGCGCCCTCTGTGTCCCACGAAACTCGGCCACATCTGCCAGTAATACCCCTGCCGCACTCTCAAGCATCTCAAATCGATCATTGGCTCCAGTCGGGGAAAATATCCACACTGGTGGGGGTTCATACACTGTAGGGGATGCCTCTATTTGATCTTGCTCAGGCTGTATGGCTAACTTCGGCTGAGAACCCTCTACTATAACTCTCTCGGTCACAAACGTCTATGGTGGGGGTACTTTCAGTACATAAACCCCGTCTAGATATTTCCTTACCATGCCCAAGAGCCTCATCGTCTCCGATAAGTGCTTGTGTGATAAGAATTTGAAGTGTTCTTTCCTTATGATAAGCATTACTTTTATCAGGTTTTACAGCTAATATGTGTTCATTTATGTTACTTTAATGCATATAGGGTTGTGAAGCAAAATGTTAGAGAAAAAAGCCAATATAGATTGTGAATGCACCATTTGGAGGAAATCTTGAGAAGGATCAAACGCGAAAAAATAAGTCAGGTTCAAGATGCGAGAATGTGTACCAACCTCCTCGTGTTCAAGTTAGCACATTGATATGGAGTGGCACAAAGGCAGTCACATTCAAGTATTCTGGCTTGTGCATGTATAACAAGATCTCCACCAATGTAGCCATTTATTGAAGAAGCAAAGCGATTTACGACGTAAACATTTGCCCATTTATGTTACCTCGATGAGAACATGGATTCAAGAGTATTTCTGGATAGTACTGTAGCAAACACTGTTGTAATTCATTGTAGTAGGTACTGTTCACAGCCGTGCAAGAAAAGTGATTTCCAAAGAATCCACATGGCCATGTGCAAACTGCACACGCCCTTGCGTTAATTCCACATGCCCGTGTACTGAATCTATAGGGGCATTTAAATTCCTGATTGCACCCCTATTTAAGGCCGATTTCAGCCCCGATTTCAGCATTCTTTTCTCCATCTATTGCCCAACTTGAGAGGTATTGCCTAGGGATTAGGAGAGGTTCTACGGCTCTATTATTGCGCTCTGTTTAGAAGAAGGTTAGTGGAAGAGCTTTCATCGGCACCGATCCGCTGAGGTGTGTCCTAGGCTGGACGAAGGGACCCCTGATGAGTAGAGGCTTCTCTACAAGACCATCGTCACGACTATCAAGGGCGTTTTCTATGGATTACTTGTTTTTACATTCGATTTTATTGATTGTAACTAGCTCCATGAAGAGCTAAACCACTAGTGATTACTTGGATTTGTGAACCCTAGGATGTATTTGTTTCATTAAACCTTGTTATTATGCTTTCATTAATTGATGTTTTATTTGAGTTCCCATATTGAATGCTTGATTGATTGAATTCACACTTATAGTGACACTAGGGCTGAGAGTTCACCTTGGTAACCTTTGTGAGTAATTCACACACCACGAGAGTTAGACAAAGCTAGATTGGAGTGGGTTGAGAAGGTGAGTCGAGAGGTTGTGGAGCGTCCCTTTTCCCCTCCGGTGTGATTTATCCTACCTCCGTTTCTTTGAGTTCTTTGCGGTTATAGTAGAGTGAATGGGTGAAGGGATGACCTTCTGCTGGGGCTTAGTTATAGAGGAAACTTAGTTAAGCGTTGAAGTGATTTTAGCACCTAGGGCTTAATTATGACTAGGGACCTTCTGCCTGGACCAAAGGGTTAGGTTTACATCTAGGAAGAGTATTTGTCACTTGGAATCCCTCGAACTCATTGTGATTCTATATGAGTGCGAGGTTGAGAGATTGTTCAATTTCTACTCCGGGACATGTATAGAGTTAGGCATGGTTGACCTTAGATTTGGGACCATGTATTGGAAGATCTCGACGACTCATTAATGCATTAGTTAGAAAGCATGATAGAGGGTTTTGCACTTGAAACCATTGTCCTTGGCGGAGCAATTTTTGGGTACCCGATTTATATCAATTGTCTTACCACCCCTTTATTTGTGCTCTCTTTCTTGTCTCTATTACTTTTGTTACATTATATCTTGTCACACAATTATTATTCACTTTTCGCTTAGTTAAGAAAAATTTAAGTGTTTTAATTCCCTACTCTCTATGGATACGATACCCACTCATCTAGGATTTATTACTTCGACAAATTTGTGCACTTGCGGGACATACGCAAGAGGTGTTGTCAAGTCTTTGGTGCCATTGCTAGGGAGTAGGCCTTTCGAGATATACTTTGCACTTTGTATTCTTAGCTATTCATTCATTTATTCTATTTCACATTTTTTTTCTATCATTGTTCTAATTTGTTTTTCTTTCTTTTGTGTAGTTCTAGGTTATGACCCGAGGGAACCCTTCGATATTAATTGAAAGAGACCATGAACTTGAACATACACTAAGAAGAAGGGGAAAAGAACCTGTGCAAGAACCGTCCAATCAAGCTGAAATAAAAGTTAAGGGGTCAGATAATATGGCAGAACAGAATGAGAAATAGAGGACACTTTCCGATTATGCTAGACCCTCAGTTTTGGGCATATAATTGAGTATTATGCGACCCCGGATTATAGCTTCGAACTTTGAGCTGAAGCCGGCATTCATCCAAATGATTCAGCAATTAGCGCAGTTCAATGGTTTGCCCGATGAGGACACAAACAACCATAGAGAGAACTTCTTAGAAGTTTGGGATATGCTTAAGATTAATTGTGTATCGGATGATGCTATTAGATTGAGGGCTTTCCCATTCTCTATCAAGGGAAGAGCCAAGCAGTGGCTACATTCTCTGTCCAAGGCCTCCATCACCACTTGGAACGAAATGGTCAAAGCTTTTCTTGCTAGATAGTTTCCTCCGGGGAAGTCGGCCAAGCTTTGAAATTAGATATTGTTGTTTGTGCGGATGGAGTTAGAGTTATTCTTTGAGACATGGGAGCGCTTCAAGGATCTTTTGTGGAGGTACCCACTGTTGTTAGATCCCGAATGGATGATTATTCAGAATTTCCACAATGGGTTGAAATCAAGTACAAGGCAGTTGTTAGATCCCACCACAGGAGGTACAATGGGGAGTAAAACCTCTGAAGAAGCCCGATAGTTAGTTGAAGATATGGCCATAAACAGTTATCAGTGGAATGCATGAGAAATGAAAAAGGTGGTCGGGCTCCATGAAATAGATGCAGTAACTTCTTTGGCGGCCCAAGTAAAATCGTTGAGTAAGAAGTTAGACCTTCTAACGTCTAGTAGAGTGGTGGCCATGACTACTTGCACCGGGTGTGGTGGAGGACATGCTCTCTCCGATTGGCCAATCTCTTTTGTGATGCATCTTCAATGGAGAAAGTCAATTTTATGGGTAATGCAATGAGGAACGAAGGGAATCTATATAGCAACACCTATAATCCGGGTTGGAAGAGCCATCCTAATTTTTTGTGGAGCAACAAAGCACCAAAAAAAGGCCATGGCACCAACGGGTTTCCAATAACAATAAGCCCCAAACATGGTGAACCGAGTTTTAGGGTTGGAAACCCGAATGACCAATTTAGAAAAGGCCTTGACTAGGTTTGTGCAATCAGCCGAGGCTACACTTCGCAACCACACCGCTTATTTACACAATCTTGAGAATCAAGTGGGGTAAATTGCAAAGTCTCTATCGGAGAGACCACAAGGAAGCTTGCGAGTAATACTGAGACCAATCCTAGAGAGCATGTGAAGGTGATCACTTTGAGAAGTGGTTGTGAGGTTGAGGATAAGCTTTCGATTGAGAATCCCAATGTAGACGCACCCGAGGTCATAGAGGTTGAGCAAGGAGCAAGCAAAAAGAAGGAGGTGGCACCCCCACCTTTCAAGCCAAGAATCCTTTTTCACTCTAGATTGAAGAATGACCAAGGGGATGAATAGTATAAGAAGTTCCTTAGTTTGTTTAAGCAACTCCAAATCAACATTCCCTTTGTTGAGGCATTGTCCCAAATGCCTAAGTATGCAAAATTCTTGAAGGACTTATTGACCAACAAGTGAAAGTTGGAGGAGAGTGCTTCAGTGATCTTAGATGCTTCTTGTTCGATGGTTTTACAAACGAATATGCCGAACAAGAAGAAAGAACAGGGAAGCTTCATTATATCATGCAACATGGCAATTTGGGCAAAGAAATACCATTGGCAGACTCAGGGGCCAGTATCAACGTCATGCCATATTCTTTCTTTCAGAAGGTAGGCTTGGGATAGCCTAGGTCCACTCGGATGTCATTGCAACTAGCGGACTGAACGGTGAGACATCTGAGGGGAATCACTGAAGATGTGCTTGTTATGGTGGACAAGTACATTTTTTCTATTGACTTTATATTGTTGGATGTCAATGAGGATGTGGATGTTCCTTCGATACTTGGGAGACCATTTGTGCGTACTTCTAAGTCATTAATTGACATGGACGGAAGGAAGCTGACACTAAGGGTTGGACATGATAAGCTCACATACCGCCTCACCGAAGACATGCGGCATTCTATGGACTTCGATGATACTTTGTATTTTCTAGACACTACTGATGAGATTGTTGATGAATACATGCAAGAACTGTTTAACCTGGACCCATATGAAGGTTTACTCAACCAAGAGGTAGACAATGAAGAAGTGATTATGCTTGGTCCAACGGAAGATGTACCCTCTACTCAGGGGATCATGAAGAAGGTGCTTTGAAAGATGAAGAGGGCAAGGAGACGCCACCAGAAATGCCTCAAGGCTGTTGGGGAGGTGCATGAACCGAACAAGTTGGATGAATCTCTGCTAGGTGGTACCAAGCCTGATAATTCCCCTTCTACCTTCAAGAGACTTTTATCATCATGCTTTCAAGCTATGGGTAAGAGGGCCACCTTCTTCTATGAACCCCCATAATATAAGGCAAGTTACGTCAAGCTTACTGACGTTAACCAAGTGCTTATTGGCAGGAAACCCAAGTGTTTACTGTTTTCTTAGTTGTCAGCATAGTGTTTGCATGAATAAAGTGTTGAATGTCGGTGTCCTGATTTTTAGTAGCTTTTGTGGTGATTATATTTTGGACCCTTAATGTCATCTTGTTTTTCATATGGATTTGGCGAAGTTTTGGTCACTCGAGCTAGTTTCGCATGTTTTTCGCTAGTGTATTTTGCATCATAGAGCAGGCTCTGAGTGTGTATACATGTTTAGAAATTTTTTGCAAAGCCTGCTGAGTTTTCTAAGGCATCCAGGGAAAATACATCGGTGTGTGGAAATTCCGCACACCCATGGATTTGGAGTGTTAGCTCATCCAGAGAAGGCACGGCGGTGTGGACTTGCCCCTGTGAACGGCCTTGTGAGTTTCACACGCCCGTGGGTAATTTCCACATGGGCGTGCATCTTCCTACACAGACTTAGCAATTTTTCTCGAGAACACATTGGGGCATGGACTCACCGCTGTGGGTGAACCTATGACAAACACATGGGTGTGGGTAAGTTCTGCATGCCTGTGTGGATCTCTGCAATAGAGCTCTCCTCAATCCCTAAAAGACACAGGGGCATGCATTCGCTCCTATGAGTTGGACCCGTGGATGTCCCTGCCCGTGCGGAATTTTCCAATTACCGTGCGAAACACTTAGTGATTCTTCTCGGTTGGATAGAGAAGCCACAGCGGCGTGCAGCTGCTCCTGTGGGTCTGGTGGATATTTTCTGCACGCCCGTGCGGATGCTTTTAGAGACATAGAATGGCATTGAGAGAGTGCATAGGGGCATGCGTTTTCCCCTGTGAGTCTCTCTGGTGGAGGCACATGGGCATGGGTAATTTCCACACGCCCGTGTGGATGCATAGAATTCAAAGAGACATGAGTTTTTCTTTAAATCTTCTTGAATTCTTTCCTCCTTCACTACTAATCACTCAAAAAACCATTCTTGATCAATTTCGTGACCGCTCACTGCTGTTTTAGAGGGATTTCTAGTTAATTTCTACGACGAATTCGAGGTTTTCATATCCATTTCATCGGTAAATCTTTTAATCTCTCATGCGCCAATCCTTGTTTTAGTGGATTAAAAGTCTTGAATTGCAACAACTTTCACTTTATAATGGTTTATGCATATTTAGAAAGTGTTTAACCGTGGTTTAAAGTTATGTTTTTGGAGAATTTATGTGCAACCATGTGGATTTCACACCCCGCAGATCCACACAGGCGTGGGTAATTTCCACAGACCCATGTGGAATTCTGCAGTATTTTTTTCTGAGCTCCTTTGATTGTTTCTTCATCACTTATCGCAGGTATGGCACCGTTCTCAAAAAAGTAAGAGAGGAACCATCCCAGAGAGACTTCACCTGAGTTGGCACATATTGAGTTCTCGAATCCCGAGCATCAGGCTCGATTCAAGCGACAATCGAGACTTAGGTTTGGACAATCCCGGTTCATGGACTTCAGTGTGTTAAGTGAGGTCTAACGAGGTGATGAGTGGACTAGTGAAATTGACATGCTGATGGTTGTAGGAAGCTGGAGTAGATTATTGTCGATACGAGAGTCAGTTATCCGGCCACTGACACTGGAAGTACTGGCGTCTTTTGAGTTCCAGCAGCCATATGGGAGATTTGATATCACTGATGTCATATAGTTCAGAGTGTTTTGACATCATTTTACAATGAGTGTCACTGAGTTTTCGATTCATATGGGCCCTCATGACGAGATATATACAAATATTGAGGAGTATGGACACTTGCCGATAGATTACCCTGGCACCTTGACCCCACGGCAAGCTTACCAAGCCTTGTGTGGACAAGGGCAGTATGAACTGAGAGTGTCCAAGGCTACATGTTTGTCCTGACTGAGCTAAAGTTATTTATTCCCTATCCTTAGCAGATCTATGGATGGCCGTGGCGACAACCCGGGTGTTTTGAGCCAGCAGGGGTTACTTTATTTATATTCCATAGTCTAGACTATGCAGATTCACTTGGGGCACATTGTGGACGACTATCTGTGATACCTGGGCTAGAATGGTAGAGTGGGAGTATTATTTGCTGGTCCTTACATCACTGGACTTATTCTGGGGATGGGCCTCGTGGATGCTATTCGAGATACCGAAAAGACAGTTATTCCTTCTCCGCTTAGACTCGATACCCTCAGGATGATGGGAGTAGTGCACAGATAAGGTCTAGGAGTTTACATTTTGGTTACATCCACCACTTAGAGTACTGAGGGTGGAAGGGATGCAGCGGGGGATTCCGCACCGACAGCAACCGAGACCTCACGGCTCCCGAGTAACCTTTCAGGAGGCTATGATCATATTGAGAAGTTCGAGAGCACTGTGAGTGTACTGTGGTCTGAGATCATCGAGATTCAGGCGATACAATTAGCATAGTATACTAAAATGGTGGCCCGTTTCGACGTGTTACAGCAGCTACTGATTAGCAGACCTCAAGCCCTTCCACCATCACCATCACCACCCCCACTGGCACCCTTTGATCTAGCACCAGCATCAGCAGTAGAGCCGACAACTACTAACACTGACACTTGACTTTATTTTTCATTTTTTTACTTTCGCATGTTATTTTATACTTGTATACTCAGAAAGGACTTTCCTTCTGAGCTTGTTTTCATTTTGATTGTCTCGAGTTGTATTCATTACCTTATCTTTTATTCACTCGAGTTGTTTTTGTTTTCATTGAGCTTTACTAAACCCCCTCGTGTATGCATGCATATGTCTTGTCAGTATGGGAATTGAGAACTTGTCATGGACACGGCTAAGGTAGTTAGGCACTTGGCTATGTATGCTTCACAACCCGTTGGAACATCACTTGCAAGGATTTAGCTCCATCAAATGCAACACTAGGAGCCAGGGGAGTATTATTTTGATTGCTTCTCCCACATATGTTCTTGATTGATATATATTATGAGTGAGCTTGCATGTGTACGTTAGCGACAATGTACAACTTAAGTGTGGGGAGGGGGGAGTTTCATAGTGCACATATCTTTTATATTACTTTGATTGTTATACATACTCATATAGCCAATAGCATTTTACCTTAGTTGCAATGATTGTATTCTTGAGTTTAGGAGAATTTTTAACATTTAATGTTCTCATGCTCTAGTTTTTACTTGAATTTCTAAGAATTTTTGCCCGATTCACACTTGTTGCACTACTCATTCTTTAAACTCTTTTAGAAACTCAAGTTTGATATTAGAGGGTGATAAGTGCTTGTGCGATAAGAATGCGAAGTGTTCTTTCCTTATGATGAGCATTACTTTTATCTGGTTTTAACGCTAATATGTGTGTATTTATGTTACTTTCATGCATATAGGGTTCAAACGCAAAGGTTCAAATGCAGAAGGTCCCTAGCCACAATTAAGCCCTAGATGCTAAAATGACTTCGATGCTTCACTCCATTGCACTCGCAACTAAGCCTCAACGGAATGTCATCCCTTAGCCCATTCACTCTAGTATGACAGCAAAGAACTCGAGGAATTAGAGGTAGGATAAATCACACCTGATGGGTGATAAGTGTCTAAATGTACATATTTGAGTGTATGTATTTATTACCTCTAGCATGCATTTTCATTAGAATTGATGCCCGTTTTGTGCTTAATCATGTGTTATTTGCTTTGCAGGGCACGGGAACACCATGGATGACACGAGGATATGATTCGGATGAAAAAGAGAAGAAAACCATGGGTGGTATTGTAGGGGTATTCACTGTAGCAAAGTACTGTAGATGGGAGTACTGTGGCAACAACAATGTAGCAAGATTACTGTAGCTGACACTATAGCACCTGGAGAGTTTCAAGTCAGGATTTGGATCATGACATAGAGCCCGGGATGATCACTATAGCTATAATAGAAGATATTTACTTGATGGAGTTTGTCTACCCCAAATAGTGTCAATATTGAGCTCCATAGCGAGTGGTATGGCACTCAGGATGGAGGCCATAGTGAGTGGTATAGCACTGAGGATGGAGGCCATAGCGAGTTGTATATCACTTAGGATGGAGGCCATAGGGAGTGGTATAGCACTTGGTATAGCACTCAGGGTGGGGGCGATAGGGAGTGGTATAGCACTCGGGATGGAGGCCATCAAGGGGGTATGATGAGTGGTATATAGAGGGATTTTTGGAGAAAGATTGGGGACTTTTTGGCTGGACTTCTTGGAGACTTTAGGGTAGACTTTTGAAGTTTTTTTGGCAGCCATACTTTGGAGGAAGTGGAGAAACGAAGACACCATTCTTTGGGAGAGTCTGGCTTGAAGCTTGGGAAGATCAAGAGCTTGAACTTAAAGGGGAAGCCTCATCATCAAAGGAGGAGAAGCATTCGGCATCTTTAGGGCTACAAGAAGCATCATTCAGCCGGCATTCTCTCTCCTCTTCATCATTCGGACTAGGAAGTGTCATTTATGCATTTACTTCTTGCTTTTGTTGTGTTTGAGATACTTATTTGTATGATGGCACACTAGACCCCCAAGGCCTTCGAATGTAGGTGAAGCTTGGGGGGTTCATCTTGTATTTTGTATGCTACATTTATACTTGATATGCATTGGTGTGATTTATGATTTAATTCATTGTGTTTCATACCTAGAACTATTATGTGGAGAAATCCTTAGTTCTTGTTTGAGTTGTACATGTAGACATGACCTACTCGCTTGTACTAGATCATTAATGAGCTAATAGGGGTATTTGTTGACCAACATGCCGAGAAATTGGGTGTAGGTAGCCCTTCCGAACCACGAGGATAAACTTAGGTTAAGTGTGTCCTTGTTGCGTGATCTCCATTCACTTAATGTAATCGTAGGAATATGACTAAGGAGAGATCCTTGCCATCATTTGTACAGGATTATGGTTTAGCCACCGAGAAATTGGTGTTGAACTATTGTTGAGGTCCGTCGGTCTAAATCACCCGTGCCATGTATTTTCTTGCATCCTTATATCTTGATGACCCCTCTTGGGAATCCTCATCCCTAGGCCTATTCTTATCGTCATTGCTCTTGTGGTTTTCTTGCTTGATTTGGAGTTGTTACACTTGTGTTTTATTTACAATCTTGCTTGTATTAGATTAGTATACCATACTTGAATTGTAAGGTTAGAAAGTGAGTGATGGAGGAGTAATAGGAGCTCCTTAACCCCATGGAATACAATCCTTGGGCTTTTGCTCAAGGTATTACTTGGCGACCCCGTACACTTGCGGGTAATCAATCAAGGGGAAAGGGGACGCTTCGCTACCTCTCCACTCACCCTCTTAACCCTCTCTAATCTTGCTTTATCTAACTCTTGTGGTGTGTCACTCACTCACAAGGGTTACCAACAAGAACTCTCAACCCTAGTGTCACTCTAAGGGAGTATTCATAGAATCAATGCATTCAAGATTGGAATAAAATAAAAACATCAATTAATGAAAGCATAATAACAAGGTTCAATGAAACGAATAAATCCTATGGTTCACAATCCAAGTACCCACTAGGTGGTTTAGCTCTCCATGGAGCTAATTACAATCAATCAAATCGAATGTCTTAGCAATATATCCATAGAAAACCCCCTCGATAGTCGTGATGATGGTCTTGTGGAGAGTCATCTACTCATCCAAAGGTCCCTTTGTTCGGCCTAGGATACACCTCGCCGGATCTGTGCTGACGAAAGCTCTCCCACTAACCTTCTTCCAAATAGATTGAGATGTCAGAGCCATAGAACCTCTCCCAATCCCTAGCCAATACCTCTTAAAACCCTAGCCGTAACCCTCTCTTAAGTTGGGGAAAAGATGGATAAAAGAATCCTCAAATCGGGGCTGAAATCGGCTTTAAATAGGGTTGGAATCGGGAATCCACACACCCATATGAATAATTCACACGGCCTACGTGGAATTAACGCACGGGCGTGTGGAATTTTCACATGCCCGTGTGGTTTCTCTTGATAACTCCTTCAGCCGGCCATGAACAGTACCTACTATAGTATTTTACTACAGAGTTACTACATTGCCCTGCTATAGTATTGGTCCGAAACCCTCCCGAAACCATGCTTTCATCGAGGTAACATAAACGGGCACACGTTTACATCTTAGATCGCTTTGCTTCTTCAATGAACGGCCTCATTTGTGGAGATCGTGTTACACATGCACAAGTCGGAATACTTAAAATGTGACTGTCTCTGTGCCTCTCCAAATCATTGTGCTAGCTTGAATACAAGGAGGTTGGCACACATTCTAGCATCTTGAACCTGACTTATGTCTTCGCGTTTGAACCTTCTCAAGATTTCCTCAAAATGGTGCACTCACGTTCTACATTGGCTTTTTTCTCTAAGATTCGGCTTCACAACCCTATATGCATGAAAGTAACATAAATACACACATTTTAGTGTTAAAACCTGATAAAAGTAATGCTCATCATAAGGAAAGAACACTTCGTATTTTTATCACAGAAACACTTATCAAACTCCACAACACTTAAGCTTTTGCTTGTCCTCAAGCAAAAATTAAAACATTGTATGCATAGATGAAGGAAATATTGGAAGTTCTTGGCCTTAGGTTCACCCAAGCATGCAAAGAGAGCATTCTACAAGTAAGGGAAATTTCAACACTAAATAAGAAAAATCAATGCTCTAGCTAAAAACTTGAATAAAAAAGAACAACAAACCCGAAATCGTGTAAGAGTGTCAACTCACTCAAGTCAACCCAAAGTATACTCCTCAAATTTCTACGTATAAGGGACTTATTTATCTACAAAAAGTAACAACAAAAATTCAAAAAGAGTAGTAACTTCACACATCCTCTAAGGTAGCCCTTTCCGAAGCGGCCGCTAAGGTGGGTTTCACACTTTCGAGGTGGTAGCTCTTTCTACCCTGGTGGTAGCTTCCGCACATACCATGAGATAGCTCTTTCTCTCATTAGGGCATAACTAGTATCCGACTTATGAGAGTAGCTTCATACATCATAGGTGGTAGCTCTTTCCACCCAACAAGCACAACTAAACAATAAAACTATTTTGTTCTTTCTTTTCATTTTTCCATTTTTTTTTCAGATAACAAAAGAAACAACAATAACTAGTCTCTGTAACATCGAACATGAGTTTCCAACAGAGTTTAAAGAGTGAGTACTGCAACAAGTGTCAATCAGGCAAAAATTCCTACAAATTCAATCAAAAACTAGAGCATGAAGACATTCAATGTTAAAAATTCTCCTAAACCTAAGTATACAATTATTGCAACTAAAGTGAACCGCCATTGGCTATGTGAGAATGTATAACAATCAAGACTAATATAAAAGAGATGTGTGCACTTTGAAACTCCCCCCACACTTAAGTTGCACATTGTCCCCAATGTATACATGCAAGCTCACTAATATAAATCAAGAATAAATGCGGGAGAAACAATCAAAACAATACTCCCCTGACTCCTAGTGTTGCATTTGATGGGGCTAATTCATTGGGAGTGGTGTTCCAATGGGTTGTAAAGCACACACGGCCAAGTGCCGAGCACCTTGGCCGTGTCTATGACAAGTTCGCAATTCCCATGATGACAAGACCATCAGCACTCATACACGAGGGGGTTTAGTGAAGCTCAATATAACAAAAATAGCTCGTGTATACAAAAGATAGAGAAATGAATACAACTTAAGACAACAAAACCAAAACAAACTCAGAAGGAAAATCCTTTCTGAGTATACAAGTCCAAAATGAAATGTAAAAAAGTAAAGAAATGAAAAGTGAAATCAAGTATTGGGGTCGTCAGGTCTCTGCTCCTCTGCTGGATAGTCGAACGGCACTGGTGGATCTGGTGAGGATGAAGCAGGAGATGCCTGAGAGGGGCGGGGTCGCATCTCAAATGGTAATCTCGTGTCTCGCTCCAGCAACTGCTGTATGACGTCGAACCGTGCCATGAATTCTGTGTGGTTCAAGATTTGTGTAGCATGAATCTCAGCCATATCCTACTACAATATCCCTACAGCACTCTCGACCCTCTCAAAATGATCATGGGCTTGAGTCGAAGAGAAAATCCGCACTCTTGGGGGCTCGTGCGCTAAAAGGGACACTTCTGTCTAATCTCGCTCTGGCTGTGGGTCTGAAGCTGGTTGAGACCCCTCTTTTGCGGCTTCCTCAGACATAAATGGCTCTGGTGGGAGCATGTTCAATAGATAAACACCATCTCGATATTTCTTGAACATACCCATGAGCCTCACTATCTCTAACCCGAGAGGTATTGGTATTATCGTTTTCTCAAACCCTCTAATCGTATCTCATAGGCCCATCCCAAGGATGAGTGTTGTGATGTATTGACAAGGTCCCCTTGTGTATATCTCGCAAGTGCATGGGTTTGTCGAAGTAATAATCCCTGATGAGCGGGTATCGAATCCACAGGGAGTAGGGAGTAAAAACACTTAATCCGCTTCTTAGCTATGTGAAAGATCAATAGTGATAAGTGTGACAGTGATTCAATTCTCAAAGTAAAAGCAACAAGTAAGAGAGCACGAGTATAGGAGAAGGTAAGGCAATCGATAAAGATGGGGTACTCGAATAATGCTCCGCCTAGGATAATTGTTTCAAGTGCAAGAACCCTCTATTATGCTTCCTAATCAATGCAATAGTGAGTCGTGGAAATCCTTAATTACATAGTCCCAAATCTAAGGTCAACTATGCCTAACACTATACATGTCCCGGAGGAGAGATTAGATAACCTCTCAACCTCGCACTCGCATAGAGTTGCAATGAGCTCTAGGAATTCCAAGTGATAAATCTCTTCCGAATTATAGACCTAACCCTTTGGTCCAGGTGGAAGGTCCCTAACCACGATTAAGCCCTAGATACTAGGATAACCTCAACGCTTCACTCCGTTGCATGCCCAACTAAGCCCCTGCGGAAGGTCATCCCTTAGACCATTCACTCTATTATGGCCACAAAGAACTTGAAGAACGGAGGTAGAATCTATCATGCCGGAGGGGAAAGGGGACGCTCTTGTACCTCTCGACTAACCCTCTCTACCCTCTCCAACCTAGCTTTGTCTAACACTCGTGGTGTGTCACTCACTCACAAGGTTACCAATAAGAACTCTTAACCCTAGTGTCACTCTAGGGGAAATGTTCATACAATCAAACATTCAAGGTCGGAACTCATAATAAACATCAATTAATTGAAAGCATAATAAAGAGATTCAATGAAACAAATACATCCTAGGGTTCACAAATACCCAAGTACCCACTAGGGGTTTAGCTCTCCATGGAGCTAAGTCTAATCAAAGAAATAGAATGTAAAATCAATGAATCCATAGAGAAACCCCCTCGATGGTCGTGTCGATGGTCTTGTGGACAGTCCTCTACTCGTCGTCCAAGGATTCCCTCGTCCGGTATAGGATACGCCTCAACCGAAGTTCCCCTACCAACCTTCTTCCTCAGGAATGGCAATGTCGGAGCCGTAGAACCTCCCCAAAACACTAGCCAATACCCCTCAAAACCCTAGCCGAAGCTCTCTCTCAAGTTGGGGAAAAGATGGAGAAAAAATGCTGAAATCGGGGCTGAATCGGCTTTAAATAGGGCTGGAATCGGGCGACCACACGGGCTTGTGGATCTTTCTCACGCCCACCACACGCCCGTGTGGGTTCTCTGGATTCCTGTTTTCTCGGCCGGCTGTGAACAATGCTGCTACAGTACTCTGCTAAAGTATCCGGCCTGAATAGCTTCCGGAATCCATGCTTTCATTAGTGTAACGCAAACGGGACACGTTCACGTCGTGAATCACTTGCTTCTTCAATGATAGACAAGTTGGTGGAGCTCTTGTTCTATGTTCATAAGTCGGAATGCTCGAGTGTGACTGCCCTTGTGCCCCTCAAAATGGATGTGCCAACTCGAATACGAGGAGGTTGGCACACACTCTAGCATCTCACACCTGACCTATGTCTTTGCGTGTGAACTTTAGCAAGATTTCCCCCAAAATCGGTGCATTATGATCCACATTGGCTTCTTTTCTTCATAATCAACCTCACAACCCTACCTGCACGAAAGTAACATAAAAACACACATATTAATGTAAAAACCCGAGAAGAGTAATGCTCAACATAAGGAAAGAATGCTTCGCATTAATATCACACAAGCACTTATCAAACTCCCCCACACTTAAGATTTTGCTTGTCCTCAAGCAAAAATTAATCATTCTATGCATCAATGAAGAAAATATTGAAAGTGTTTGTCCTTAGGTTCACCAAAGTATACAAAGAGAGCATTCTACAAGTAAGGGAAATTTCAACACTAAATATGAAAGATCGAAGCTCCAGTTAAAAACTTGAATAAAAAAGGACAACAAACCCGAAATCGTGAAAGTGTGTGGACTCACTCAAGTCAACCCAAGGTATACTCCTCAAAGCTCTAAGTATAAGGGACTTATTTATCTATAACAAGAAAGTAACAAAAAATTTTACAGATGGTAGTAGCTTCCCACATTCTCTAAGGTAGCCCTTTCCCAAGCGGCCGCTAAGGTGGCTTTCACACTTTCGAGGTGGTAGCTCTTTCTACCGGAATGGTAGCTTTCACTCATCCTATGAGATAGCTCTTTCTCTCATTAGGGCATAACTAGTATCCGACGTATGAGAGTAGCTTTATACTACATAGGTGGTAGCTCTTTCCACCCAAAATGCGAAACAAACAAGAAACCTATTTTGTTCCTTCTTTTCATCATTCATTTTTTTTTCAGAATTTAACACAAGAAACAACTATAACTAGTCCCTTTAACATCGAACATGAGTTTCCAATAGAGTTTAAAGAGTGAGTAGTGCACTGAGTGTAATTTAGACAAAAATTCCTAAAAATTCAAATAAAACTAGAGCATGAAGATATTCAATGTTAAAAATTCTCCTAAACTCAAGAATACAATCATTGCAACTATGATGAACCGCCATTAGCTATGTGAACATGTATATCAATCAAGAACAATAAAAAGGATGTGTGCACTATGAAACTCCCCCCCACACTTAAGTTGTACATTATCCCCAATGTACACATGCAAGCTCACTCATGATGTATATCAATGAAGAATATATCTGGGATAAGCAATCAAAACAATACTCCCTTGACTCCTAGTATCGTGTTTGATGGAGCTAAGTCATTGGGAGTGATGTTCTGACGGGTTGTGAAGCTCACACGGGCAAGTGCCGAAGCACCTTAGCCGTGCCCATGACAAAGTCTCAATTCCCAATATGACAAGACCATTTGCACGCATACACGAGGGGGTTCAGCGAAGCTCAATAAAAACAAAATCAACCCGAGTATATAAAAGATTGAACAATGAATACAAGTTGAGATAACAAAATGAAAATAACTCAGAAGGAGAGTCCTTTCTGAGTATACAAGTCTAAAATAAAATGCAGAAAATAAAATGCGTAAAATAAGAACAAAGAAGGTAAAGACGACTCAAGTGTCGGTATTAATAGCTAGTAAATCTGTTTATATTACTTTTGTAGATAACGCTGGTGCTGCAAAATAAATGAAGATTGGCAAAGAAAAGAGAAAGAGAAGCTTACCGACAAAATGAGAATGAAAAACTAGAAAACAGCCGAAAAACTCAATTAACAACCCTCTAAAATGATGGTGAGAGGTCAAGAGAGAGCAAGGATGTGTTCTCAAAACGTTTGAGGGTGAAAAGATGAAGAAAACCGAAAAGAGTTTATAGAAAACCTGCAGTTCTAGCATTTCTGTACATCCACACGGGTGTGAAAATTACCCACGCCCATGTTCCAGATCCACAGGAGCAGACGCATGCCCTGTGGACTCTCTATGCAACCAAGAAACTTCTCTAAGTAAGACCCACACCCGTGCAAAAATTCCACACGGGCGTGGACATTCACAGGCCAAACTCACAGGGGCAAACACACGCCCTTGTGTCTTCTCGAGATGGAGAGAGCTCCTCTGTAGAGATTCGCACGGGTGTGTGGAAATTACCAACGCCCGTGTGATTTTCACAAGGTCACCCACAGGGGCGAGTTCACGCCCTTGTGTGCTCCGGGGATAATCTGCCACTCTCTGCAGGAATTCACACGCCCGTGTGAAAATTACCCACGGGAGTGCGAAAATCGCATGGTCATTCACAGGGGCAGCCGCACGCCCCTGTGCCTTCACTGGATGAGCTCACAATACAAATCCATGTGCGTGCAAAAATTCCACACGCTCGTGCGTTTTCTCTGGATGCCTTAGAAAATTCTATAGGCTCTGCAGAAAATTTCTAAACATGTTTATACACTCAGAGCCTGCCCTAATATGCAAGTTTTACCAGTGAAAAACATGAGAAATAGCTCAAATGACCAAAACTTTACCAAAACACATGAAAGCACAAGATAACACCAACGGTGCACAATAAAAGCATATGAATGGCATATAATAATCAAAACACCAACACTCAAGCTCTTATTCATGCAAGCACTAAACTAGACACTAGAAAATAGTAAATACTTGGGTTGCCTCCCAAGAAGCGCTTGTTTTACGTCACTAAGCTTGACGTACCTCTTCTTTACCTTATGGAGGCTTGAAAAGAGTATGTTCCTCCCGACTAGACATTGCATAGCTACTTCCCTTATACCAAAAATTTGCTTGCCGAGGTGGAATATTTGTTGGAGAGTCCAACCATCTTACCTTTGGCCTCCAAGGAAACAATTTGGGTTGGGAATTGTCCAAGCTTAGCACAGGTGGGTCATTGGATGGCTTCAATCTCCTACCCACTTCTTCTTCCAAACCCAAAATCTCTTTCTTGCAATTTATGAATTGATTAATCCCAAAGAGAGATGCATGTTCCATTACCTTAGGAGTTCCTTCTTCTTCAATTTCAACTTGGAAACAATCTGTCTTCGCCAACTCTCCTTGCATCATTTCTTGCTCACAAACATACTGTCCACTCAAACAATCATCACATTAAATGAATGGTTCTTCATGTATCCTCTCAATCTCGACAACATGATACTCGTTCAGCCCTACTTCTTCATTTTCATTGACTACCAGATCTTCTCTATAAGGAACTTGACTTGCTTGCTCAAATACTTGTTGTTCCTTGGAGAGTGTGTCAAGTATCCCTCCTAATTGATGCTCAAGGTTTTTATAGGAGGTTTCATGACATCTTTGTGTAGTCTCAATATTTTGGATGCAGACGTCGGATGCTTCAATAAAGTTAGCTAATACTCTTTGTAACTGAAGTGCATCCTCTCCGAGTATCTCACCATTGTGACATTCCTCTTGAGGTGCCTCCCAATGTTGTTCACTATTATTCCATAATAAGTTTGGGTAGCCCACTTCAATTGGATGATATGCGTTGTAACATGGAATGCTTTGTTGTCGTGAAGTCACAATTCTATCAATTTTTTTACTGAGAGCTTCGACCTGAAAATATAGAGCAACGAGTGGATCAATCATCATTTAAGCTTCATGCAAGAAAAATTAAGATACGACAAAAGAAAACAAATGAGAATGATGGAAGAATAAGAAAGTGTGAAATAGAATGAATGGTAAATAGCTAAGAAAACAAATTGCAAAGTATCTCTAAACGCCTACTCCCCGGCAATGACGCCAAAAACTTGACAAGGTCCCATTGCGTATATCCCGCAAGTCCATGGGTTTGTCGAAGTAATAATCCCGGATGAGCGGGTATCGAATCCACAGGGAGTAGGTAGTAAAAACACTTAATCCGCTTCTTAGCTATGTGAAAGATCAATAGTGATAATTGTGAGAGTGATTCAATTCTCAAAGTAAAAACAACAAGTAAGAGAGCACGAGTAAAAGAGGAGGTAAGGCAATCGATAAAAATGGGGTACTCGGATAATGCTCTGCCTAGGATAATTGTTTCAAGTGCAAGAACCCTCTATTATGCTTCCTAATCAATGCAATGGTGAGTCATGGAAATCCTTTATTACATAGTCCCAAATCTAAGGTCAACTATGCCTAACTCTATACATGCCCTGGAGGAGAGATTAGATAACCTCTCAACCTCGCACTCGCATAAAGTTGCAATGAGCTCTAGGGATTCCAACTGATAAATCTCTTCCTAATTATAGACCTAACCCTTTGGCCCAGGGGGAAGGTCCCTAACTGTGTCTAACGCTCGTGGTGTGTCACTCACTCACAAGGTTACCAAGGAGAACTCTCAACCCTAGTGTCACTCTAGGGGAAATGTTCATACAAACAAGCATTAAAGGTTGGAACTCACAATCAACATCAATTTATTGAAAGCATAATAAAGAGATTCAAAGAAACGAATACATCCTACGGTTCACAAATACCCAAGTACCCACTAGGGGTTTAGCTCTCCATGGAGCTAAGTACAATAAAAAAAATAGAATGTAAAAGCAATGAATCCATAAAGAAACCCCCTCGATAGTCGTGTCGATGGTCTTGTGGAAAGTCCTCTACTCGTCGTCCAAGGATTCCCTCATCCGATATAGGATACGCTCGACAAAAGCTCCCCTACCAACCTTCTTCCTCAGGAATGATAATGTCGGAGCCATAGAATCTCTCCAAAACCTTGGCCAATACCCCTCAAAACCCTAGCCGAAGCCCACTCTCAAGTTGGGGAAAAGATGGAGAAAAGAATACTAAAATCGGGGCAGATTCGGATTTAAATAGGGCTGGAATCGGGCGACTACACTGGCGTGGATGCTTCACACGCCCGTGCGGAATTTCCACACGAGCGTGGATAATTTCTACACGCCTGTGTGGATTCTCTAAACTCCTGTTTTCTCGGGCGGCTGTAAACAGTGCTGCTATAGTACTTGCTGCAGTGCTCTGCTACATTATCCAGCCTCGGTGCATTGTAATCCACATTGGCTTCTTTCCTTCATACTTGGCCTTACAACCCAACCTGCACGAAAGTAACATAAAAACACACATATTAGTGTAAAAACCTGAGAAAAGTAATGCTCAACATAAGGAATGAACGCTTCGCATTCATAAAGCACAAGAACTTATCAACAGTGCTGCTACAGTCCTTTGCTACATTGCTCTACTACAGTATCCGGCCTGAATAGCTTACCGAATCCATGCTTTCATCGGCGTAACACAAACGGGCACACGTTCACGTCATGGATAACTTGCTTCTTCAATGATAGACAAGTTGGTGGAGCTCTTGTTCAATGTGCATAAGTCAGAATGCTCGAGTGTGACTGCCCTTGTGCCCCTCCAAATGGATGTGCCAACTCGAATACGAGGAGGTTGACACATACTCTAGCATCTCACACCCGACCTATGTCTTCGTGTTTGAACTTTAGCAAGATTTCCCCCAAAATCGGTGCATTATGATCCACATTGGCTTCTTTCCTTCATAATCTGCCTCACAACCCTGCCTGCACGAAAGTAACATAAAAACACACATATTAGTGTAAAAACTCGAGAAGAGCAATGCTCAACATAATTAAAGAATGCTTCGCATTAATATCACACAAGCACTTATCATGTATGGACCTGAGAAGATGACACCAAGCCTGGGATAATGTCCCTGATGCCTAAGATACTCTGCTAAAATGCGTCCCAAATAAATCTGGGCATTCCGCACCATAGAGTATAAAAAGAAAAGTTCCTGCTTATTGAGGACTCTCGTGTTGTCAGCGCGATCATTCACTAATCTACTCAGGATGGCGTGAAGATATCTGTAACTAGGTCTAGAAAGAAACATAGCCTTGAATACTCCTAGCTCATACCGACCCTGACCATATAGTATCTATGATGCCGCCCAAAGGCTCTGAACTGAATGGTACCAATGCTATCAAAATCAACATAAGAGCGGTCAAACTCAAATGAGGCAAGCACCTCCAATATGAGCAGGCAGATAGCGGGGTCATGAATAATCAATAGCTTTCGCCAACTTCCCATCGATAGTAATTCCTCGACCTTATCGGCCATGTCGTCTGCTCACTGCACTTCCTTAAGTGAGCTCACGTCCGGGATTCGTGTTTGACCGAACTTAAGCTTCGCTAGTCGCTCAAATCAATTTCGATACTCAGGAAGAGTGAATTTCATGCTTTCCGGTTCAGGAGTAGGCTCTCCAGGACACTTACCAGTTGTTCTCTTCGATCTAGGGGCCATACCAGTATGTATTGGAAAGAAGTTTGATCAAATTCATAAATACTCTAATACTGTAAAATTCCACACGGTCATGTGGAGATTCCACACGCCCGTGTAGATTCATGAGGCGTGAAAACCGCACGGCCCCTGTGAGCAAAACCCACAAATACACCTCTCCCTCACTTCTAGAGCTCATTAGAAATGTATCACAACCATTTTAGCATGAAACCGAGGCACATTTGGCAGTATAATCGAAGAAAATCAAATAGAATCAAATATGGTGTCCTCAAGATAAAACAAGGGTTTACTGATGAGATGAAACTAAAAATATTTGAAATCGGCTAGAGTCTCAAATTGTCGACTCAAAATCAATGCTGCGAGGTCGGGGGAATGCTGGAAAGTGTTTTCTAAGAAGTTGAAGGTGTGCTAAGAAGAGAAGCTTATAAGATTTAAAAAGAAGGGACGCAGCTTTATGATGCATGTACATTCACACGGGCATGCCAAAACTAAGCACACCCGTGTTCCTTCATACGAGAGACTCACAGGAGCGGATTCACGCCCCTATTTGCTCTCAGGAAAACACTCAACCTCTCTGAATGCAAGTGCACGGCCATGCGAAAATTACCCATGCTTGTGCGTGGTTCACAAGGTTGCCCACAGGGGCGAGTCCACGCCCCTGTGTGCTCTCGGGAAAATCCGCCCAACTCTGCAGGAATTCACACGCCCGTGCGAAAATTACCCACGGGTGTGCGACATGCGAATGGTCATTCACAGGGGCAGCTGCATGCCCCTGTTCCTTCTCTGGATGAGCTCGCAGTATACACATACGGGTGTGTGGAAATTCCACACGCCCGTGTGTTTTCTCTGGATGACTTAGAAAAACCTGCAGGGTCTGTAGAACTATTCTGAACATGTTTACACACTCAGAGCCTGCTATATTATGCAAAATTTACCAGATAAAAACACGAAATAGAACTCAAATGACCAAACATTGCCAACTCTCAACAAAACACACAATGAGTACTTTTAAAAATCGCACAACAAAATTGCAGCACAAGCACTTAAAAATCGAGACACAAACACTTAACAATTTATTCATGCAAACAAATTAAACTAAGAAGATAGGAAAATAGTAAACACTTGGGTTGCCTCCCAAGAAGCGTTTGTTTAACGTCACTAAGCTTGACGTACCTTGCCTTACCTCATGAGGGTTCATGGAGGAAAAATACTTCTCTATTGTCACTGCAAATTTCTCCGCCATGATATGGGTTCAGCCTATGTCCATTCACCTTGAATGTGCCCTTCTCTGGATGACTAATCTCAATGGCTCCATGAGGTGAAACTTCGGTTACGGTATATGGACCAGACCACCTTGATTTAAGTTTCCCCTGGAATAAACGTAGACGGGAGTTTTATAGTAGCTCTTGGTCGCCGACTTTGAAGTCTTTCGGGGTTTTAATATGCTTGTCATGCCACTTCCGAATCCTTTCGTTATATATCCTTGCATTCTCATATGCCTTCAGCCTCCATTCATCTAGCTCATTGAGATGTAATATTCGTTGCTCTCCAGTTGCGCAAGTCGAGAATTCATCACTTTGATTGCCCAATACGCTTTGTGCTCTAATTCCACCGGTAAATGGCAAGATTTTTCCATACACTAGATTAAAGGGAGTGGTCCCTATTGGCGTTTTGTATGCGGTTCTATGAGCCCAAAGCGTGTCGTCCAATCTTTCAGACCAATCTCGTTTACCTTGTTCTACTATTTTAGTTAAGATTCTCTTGAGCTCTCGTTTGTAACCTCCACTTGCCCACTTTCGTTTTGCGGATGGTAAGGTGTTACAAAAGCGATGATGAACCCCATAACGCTTTTAACACTTTCGCCCTGATTGTGTATTACAAAAATGTGTTCCCCGATCGCTAATGATAATTCTTGGAGTTCGAAAGCGAGCAAATAACTTCTTAAGAAATTTCACCACAGTTCTTGCATCATTAGTTGGAAGAGCTTGGGCTTCCACCCAGTTGGAAACATAGTCAACTGCTACTAAAATATATTGATTGCCATTGGACTTTGGAAATGGTCCCACGAAATCAATTCCCCATACATCAAACACCTCGTAAAATTGCATAGGATTTTGAGGCATCTCATCCCTTCGTGATAAGTTTCCAACCCTTTGACAACTATCACATCGTAAAACGAATTGATGAACATCTTGGAATAAAGTCGGCCAGTAGAACCCAGCAGCTAGAACCTTCTCTGCAGTTCGCCTTAACGTATAGTGCCCCCCACTGGGCCTGAGTGACAATCCGTAATGATGTTCCACCCTTCCTCCCTAGAAACTCACCTTCGCACCACCTGATCTGCCCAAATACGGAACAGGTATGGATCTTCCCAGAAAAAATTCTTAAGGTCACTGAAAAATTTCTTCTTCTGTTGAAAGCTTAAGCCCTACTTCAATACCTTTCCTGATAGATAGTTTGCAAAATCCGCAAACCATGGGGTATCTTCTTATTTTGATTCCTGTACCGCATCCAGATGTTCTTCAGGAAGAAATCATTAACTTCCTTGCTTGCCGATTCTTGCCCCTCACAACCCTTTAATCTCGACAAATGATCGGCAACCACATTCTCTGTCCTCTTTTTATCTTTGATTTCCATATCGAATTCTTGCAACAACAATATCCACCGAATCAATCTTGGCTTCGCATCTGCCTTGTTCATGAGATAGCGGAGTGCAGAATGATTTGTGAACACGGTGACATTAGATAGGATGAGATATGGTCTGAATTTATCAAAAGCATACACTACTGCTAATAGTTCCTTTTTAGTAGTGGTGTAATTCTCTTGTGCACTTGTGAGAGTCTTGCTAGCATAATAGATAGGTTGAAATTGCTTATTTCTTCTCTGACCCAAAACCGCTACCACTACATAATCACTAGCATCACACATTACTTCGAATGGCTCATCCCACTGTGGTGTTGTTAGGCTTGGTGCTTGCACTAACTTCTCTTTAAATACATTGAATGCATTCAGACAGTCGTTTCCGAAGTCAAAAGTGGTATCCTTCTCCAGAAGTTTGGTCAACGGTTTGGAGATTTTCGAAAAGGCCCTACTAAATCTTCTATAAAAACCTGCATGACCCAAGAAACTGCGGATCCCTTTTATATTCGTAGGTGGTCGAAGCTTGTCAATTATCTCAATCTTCGCCTTATCCACCTCCATACCTGCCTGAGAAATCTTATGTCAAAGGACAATGCCTTCTTGTACCATAAAATGACATTTCTCCCAGTTAAGGACAAGATTTGTCTCTTCACATCTCACTAATACTCTTTCCAAATTGTTTAAGCAAGCATCGAAAGAGTCCCCGAACACTGAAAAATCATCCATGAAAACTTCCATAATATCTTCGACAAAGTCATAAAAAATTGACGTCATGCAGCGCTGAAATGTTGCAGGGGCGTTACACAACCCGAAAGGCATTCTTCTATAAGTAAATGTTCCATAAGGGCAAGTAAATGTGGTTTTCTCCTGATCTTCTGGGGCTATCGGAATTTGAAAGTATCCTGACATGCCATCAAGGAAATAGTAGAAATGATACCCCGCTAGTCGCTCCAACATTTGGTCAATGAATGGCAAAGGAAAGTGATCTTTCCGAGTGACGTCATTTAATCTTCTATAACCAATGCAGACTCGCCAACCATTAACTGTCCTCGTGGGGATTAACACATTCTTTTCATTCCTCACTACTGTTATTCCTTCTTTTTTCGGGACAACTTGGGTCGGACGCACCCACTTGCTGTCGGATATGGGGTAGATAATTCCTGCGTCCAAAAGTTTTATTACCTCCGCCTTAACAACCTCCCTCATATTCGGGTTCAATCTTCGCTGAGATTGGATCACAGATTTATAGTCATCCTCCATTAGAATCTTATGAGTGCAGAATGATGGATTTAGACCCTTAATGTCGGAGATCTTCCATGCGATGGCGGATTTGTGCTTTTTCAACATGCTAACAAGCTTATCCTTTTGTTCCGCAGATAAGTTCGATGCCACGATTACAGGGAGTTTAGAGTCCTCCATTAGGAATGCATATTCCAATTGTGCTTGAAGAGTCTTAAGGTCAAGTTCTGGTGGTTCGACAATTGACGACCGCAAGCTACTCTCCTTCAATTTATCAATCTCCTCGAAATCATTCGCATCATGTTCACAGTTACTCTCTTCCTTTTCCACCTGGAAATCTATTTCTTTACAATCTACACTGGATATCAATGTGTCCATTCTACAGAATTCCAAATTTGAAATAGCAACTCCAACTGAAAAGAGTTGTTGCTTCTGATCTTGATAGGAAGAATCAAACCTAGCAAGGGTTCTTTCTACACTCTCCTCGAACTGGTCACTCATTGACACTGAAGTGGATTCCTCAAACTGCTTTATCACATTATCTAATTCACAGCTTTGCCCTTGAATCCTGGCGATGTACTCTTCAACCAATTCTTCTAATGGCTGTTGAGTTGTACATTGTCCATGGTAAGAATAACACGATATCTAATTACATGCAACTGTTTGAACTTTCTGCTCTACGTATTCAACCATCCTCATGATAGTGTCAAATGATTCAAACATGTTGATCATTTTCTGCAACAAATAGAAATAAGGAAAAATTAGAGTAATGATAGAATAATAAAATATGAATTAGAATGTGTGGTGAAATAGCTAAGAAAACAAAGTGCAAAGTATCTCTAAACGCCTAGCTCCCCGGTAATGGCGCCAAAAACTTGACAAGATCCCCTTGCATATATCCCTCAAGTGCACGGGTTTGTCGAAGTAATAATCCCGGGTGAGCGGGGTCAATTCCACAAGGAGTAGGGAGTAAAGACACTTAATTCGATTCTTAGCTATGTGAAAGATCAATGATAAGGAGTGTGATAATGATTCAATTCTAAACAATTAAAACCAACAAGTAAGAGAGCAAAAGTAAGAAGTAGGCAAGGCAATCGATAAAGATGGAGTACTTAGATGATGCTTCCCCTAGGATAATCACTTCAAGTGCAAGAACTCTCTATTATGCTTCCTAATCAATGCAATGGTGAGTCGTGGAAATCCTTACATACATAGTCCCAAATCTAAGGTCAACTATGCCTAACTCTATTCATGTCCCGGAGGAGAGATTAAATAATCTCTCAACCTCGCACTCGAATAAAGTTGCAATGAGCTCTAGGGATTCCAAGTGATAAATCACTTCCTAATTATAGACCTAACACTTTGGTCTAGGCGGAAGGTCCCTAGACACAATTAAGCCCTAGAGACTAAGATCCTCTCAACGCTTCACTCCATTGAACGCGCAACTAGGCCCCAGCGGAGGTTCATCCTTTAGACCATTCACTCTATTATGGCCGTAAAGAACTCAAGGAACGGAGGTAAAATCTATCACGTCAGAGGGGAAAGGGGACGCTCCTGTACCTCTCGACTCACCCTCTCAACCCTCTCCAACCTAGCTTTGTCTAACGCTCGTGGTGTGTCACTCACTCATAAGGTTACCAACAAGAACTCTCAACCCTAGTGTCACTCTAGGGGAAATGTTGATACAATCAAACATTCAAGGTTGGAACTCACAATAAACATCAATTTATTGAAAGCATAATAAAGAAGTTCAATGAAACGAATAGATCCTGGGGTTCACAATCACCCAAGTACCCACTAGGGGTTTAGCTCTCCATGGAGCTAAGTACAATCAAAGAAATCGAATGTAAAAGCAATGAATCCATAAAGAAACCCCCTCGATGGTCGTGTCGATGGTCTTGCGAAGAGTCCTCTACTCGTCGTCCAAGGATTCCCTCGTCCGGTATAGGATACGCCTCGACGGAAAACTCCCCTACCAACCTTCTTCCTCAGGAATGACGATGTCGGAGCTGTAGAACCTCTCCAAAACCTTGGCCAATACCCTTCAAAACCCTAGCCGAAGCCCTCTCTCAAGTTGGGGAAAAGATGGAGAAAAGAATACCAAAATCGGGGCTGAATCGGATTTAAATATTGCTGGAATCGGGCAACTCCACGGGCGTGGACGCTACACGCGCCCGTGCGGAATTTCCACACGGCGTGGATAATTTCCACACACCCGTGTGGATTCTCTGTTTCTCTGATTTCTTTGCCGGCTGTGAACAGTGCTGCTACAGTAATTGCTACAGTGATTGCTTCAGTGGTTTCTTTGACCTGAATAACTTCGCAATTCCATACTTTCATCGGGGTAACGCAAACGGGCACATGTTCACGTCTTGAATCACTTGCTTCTTCAATGATATACATGTTGGTGGATCTCTTGTTCTCATATGCATAGGTCGGAATGCCCGAGTGTGACTGCCTTTGTGCCCCTCCAAATGGATGTGCTCAATCGAATGCGAGGAGGTTGGCACACACTCTAGCATCTCACACCTGTCCTATGTCTTCGCGTTTGAACTTTAGCAAGATCTCCTCCAAAATAAGTGCATTATGATCCACATTGGCCTATTTCTTTCATACTCGGCCTCACAGCCCTACCTGCGTAAAAGTAACATAAAAACACACATATTAATGTAAAAACCTGAGAAAAGTAATGCTCAACATAAGGAATGAATGCTTCGCATTCATATCGCACAAGCACTTATCAAACTCCCCCGAGTGTCAGCCGCAAGCCCCTGCGTCTTCTCGGGATGAAGAGAACTCCTCTGCAGAGACTCACACGGGCGTGCGGAAATTACCCACGCCCGTGCGTGGTTCACAAGGTTGTACACATGGGCGAGTCCACGCCCCTGTGTGTCTCGGGAAAATCCGCCCAACTCTGCAGGAATTCACACGCCCGTGCGAAAATTACCCACGGGCGTGCGACATACGAATGGTCATTCACAGGGGCAGCCGCACACCCCTGTGCCTTCTCTGGATGAGCTCGCAATATAAAACCACGGCCGTGTGGAAATTCCACAATCCCGTGTGTTTTCTCTGGATGACTTAGAAAAACCTGCAGGCTCTGCAGAACTATTTTGAACATGTTTACACACTCAGAGCCTACTATATTATGCAAAATTTACCAGATAAAAACACGAAATAGAACTCAAATGACCAAACTTCGCCAACTCTCAACAAAACACACAATGAGTACTTTTAAAAATCCCACAACAAAATCGCAGCACAAGCACTTAAAAATCGAGACACAAACACTTAACAATTTATTCATGCAAACAAATTAAACTAAGAAGATAGGAAAACAGTAAAAACTTGGGTTGCCTCCCAAGAAGCATTTGTTTAACGTCACTAAGCTTGACGTACCTTGCCTTACCTCATGAGCGTTCATGGAGGAAAAATACTTCTCTATTGTCACTACAAATTTCTCCGCCATGGTATGGTTTCAGCCTATGTCCATTCACCTTGAATGTGCCCTTCTCTGGATGACTAATCTCAATGGTTCCATGGGGTGAAACTTCGGTTACGGTATACGGACCAGACCAGCTTGATTTAAGTTTCCCCGGGAATAAACATAGACGGGAGTTTTATAATAGCTCTTGGTCGCCAACTTTGAAGTCTTTCGGGGTTTTAATATGCTTGTCATGCCACTTCCGAATCCTTTCGTTATATATCCTTGCATTCTCATATGCCTTCAGCCTCCATTCATCTAGCTCATTGAGATGTAATATTCGTTGCTCTCCAGATTTGCGCAAGTCGGAATTCATCACTTTGATTGCCCAATACGCTTTGTGCTCTAATTCCACCGGTAAATGGCAAGATTTTCCATACACTAGATTAAAGGGAGTGGTCCCTATTGGCGTTTTGTATGCGGTTCTATGAGCCCAAAGCGTGTCGTCCAATCTTTCAGACCAATCTCGTTTACCTTGTTCTACTATTTTAGTTAAGATTCTCTTGAGCTCTCTGTTTGTAACCTCCACTTGCCCACTCGTTTGCGGATGGTAAGGTGTTGCAAAACGATGATGAACTCCATAACGCTTTAACACTTTCGCCAGTTGTGTATTACAAAAATGTGTTCCCCGATCGCTAATGATAATTCTTGGAGTTCCGAAACGAGCAAATAACTTCTTAAGAAATTTCACCAAAGTTCTTGCATCATTAGGTGGAAGAGCTTGGGCTTCCACCCACTTGGAAACATAGTCAACTGCTACTAAAATATATTGATTGCCATTGGACTTTGGAAATGGTCCCATGAAATCAATTCCCCATACATCAAACACCTCGTAAAATTGCATAGGATTTTGAGGCATCTCATCCCTTCGTGATAAGTTTCCAACCCTTTAACAACTATCACATCGTAAAACGAATTGATGAACATCTTGGAATAAAGTCGGCCAGTAGAACCCAGCAGCTATAACCTTCTCTGCAGTTCGACTTGACGCATAGTGCCCCCCACCACTGGGCCTGAGTGACAATGTGCAATGATGTTCCACCTTTCCTCCCTAGAAACACACCTTCGCACCACCTGATTTGCACAAATACGGAACATGTACGGATCTTCCCATAAAAAATTCTTAAGGTCACTGAAAAATTTCTTCTTCTGTTGAAAGCTTAAGCCCTGCTTCAATACCTTTCCTGATAGATAGTTTGAAAAATACGGAAACCATGGGGTATCTTCTGATTTTGATTCTTGTACCGCATACAGATGTTCTTCAGGGAAGAAATCATTAACTTCCTTGCTTGCCGGTTCTTGCCCCTCACAACCCTCTAAACTCGACAAATGATCGGCAACCACATTCTTTGTCCTCTTTTTATCTTTGATTTCCATATCGAATTCTTGCAACAACAATATCCACGATTCAATCTTGGCTTCGCATCTGCCTTGTTCATGAGATTGCGGAGTGTAGAATAATCTGTGAACATGGTGACATTAGATAAGATGAGATATGGTCTGAATTTATCAAAAGCATACACTACTACTAATAGTTCCTTTTTAGTAGTGGTGTAATTCTCTTGTGCACTTGTGTGTCTTGCTAGCATCATAGATCGGTTGAAATTGCTTATTTCTTCTCTGACCCAAAACAGCTCCCACTGCATAATCACTAGCATCACACATTACTTCGAATGGCTCATCCCACTGTGGTGTTGTTAGGCTTGGTGCTTGCACTAACTTCTCTTTAAATACATTGAATGCATTCAGACAGTCATTTCCGAAGTCAAAAGTGGTATCCTTCTCCAGAAGTTTGGTCAACGGTTGGGAGATTTTCGAAAAGGCCCTACTAAATCTTCTATAAAAACCTGCATGACCCAAGAAACTGCAGATCCCTTTTATATTCATAGGTGGTCGAAGCTTGTCAATTATCTCAATCTTCGCCTTATCCACCTCCATACCTGCCTGAGAAATCTTATGTCCAAGGACAATGCCTTCTTGTACCATAAAATGACATTTCTCCCAGTTAAGGACAAGATTTGTCTCTTCACATCTCACTAATACTCTTTCCAAATTGTTTAAGCAAGCATCGAAAGGGTCCCCAAACACTGAAAAATCATCCATGAAAACTTCCATAATATCTTCGAGAAAGTCATAAAAAATTGTCGTCATGCAGCGCTGAAATGTTGCAGGGGCGCTACACAACCCGAAAGGCATTCTTCTATAAGCAAATGTTCCATAAGGGCAAGTAAATGTCGTTTTCTCCTGATCTTCTGGGGCTATCGGAATTTGAAAGTATCCTGACATGCCATCAAGGAAATAGTAGAAATGATATCCCGCTAGTCGCTCCAACATTTGGTCAATGAATGGCAAAGGAAAGTGATCTTTCCGAGTGACATCATTTAGTCTTCTATAATCAATGCAGACTAGCCAACCATTAACTGTCCTCGTGTTGATTAACTCATTCTTTTCATTCCCCACTACTGTTATTCCTCCTTTTTTCGGGACAACTTGGGTCGGACTCACCCACTTACTGTCGGATATGGCGTAGATAATTCCTGCGTTCAAAAGTTTTATTACCTCCGCCTTAACAACCTCCTTCATATTCGGGTTCAATCTTCACTGAGGTTGGATCACAGATTTATAGTCATCCTCCATTAGAATCTTATGAGTACAGAATGATGGATTTATACCCTTAATGTCGGAGATCTTCCATGTGATGGCGGATTTGTGCTTTTTCAACATGCTAACAAGCTTATCCTTTTGTTCCGCAGATAAGTTCGATGCCACGATTACGGGGAGTTTAGAGTCCTCCATTAGGAATGCATATTCCAAATGTGCTTGAAGAGTCTTAAGCTCAAGTTCTGGTGGTTCGACAATTGACGGCCACAAGCTATCCTCCTTCAATTTATCAATCTCCTCGCAATCATTGACCTCATGTTCACAGTTACTCTCTTCCTTTTCCACCTCGAAATCTATTTCTTTATAATCTACACTGGATATCAACGTGTCCATTCCACAGAATTCCAAATTTGAAATAACAACTCCAACTGAAAAGAGTTCTTGTTTCTGATGTTGATAGGAAGAATCCAACCTAGCAAGGATTCTTTCTACACTCTCCTCGAACTGGTCACTCATTGACACTGAAGTGGATTCCTCAAACTACTTTATCACATTATCTAATTCACAGCTTTGCCCTTGAATCCTGGTGATGTACTCTTCAACCGATTCTTCTAATGGCTGATGAGTTGTACATTGTCCATGGAAAGAATAACACGATATGTCATTCCATGCAACTGTTTGAACTTTCTGCTCTACGTGTTCAACCAACCTCATGATAGTGTCAAATGATTCAAACATGTTGATCATTTTTTGCAACAAAAAGAAATAAGGAAAAATTAGAGTAATGATAGAATAATAAAATATGAATTAGAATGTGTGGTGAAATAGCTAAGGAAACAAAGTGCAAAGTATCTCTAAACGCCTAGCTCCCCGGCAACGGCGCCAAAAACTTGACAAGAACCCCTTGCATATATCCCTCAAGTGCACGGGTTTGTCGAAGTAATAATACCGGGTGAGCGGGGTCGAATCCACAGGGAGTAGGGAGTAAAGACACTTAATTTGATTCTAAGCTATGTGAAGTATCAACAATGATAAGTGTGATAATGATTCAATTCTCAACAATTAAAAGCAACAAGTAAGAGAGCAAAAGTAAGCAGGAGGCAAGGCAATCGATAAAGATAGGGTACTCGGATGATGCTTCACCTAGGATAATCACTTCAAGTGCAAGAACTCTCTATTATGCTTTCTAATCAATGCAATGGTGAGTCGTGGAAATCCTTACATACATAGTTCCAAATCTAAGGTCAACTATGCCTAACTCTATTCATGTCACGGAGGAGATATTAAATAACCTCTCAACCTCGCACTTGAATAAAGTTGCAATGAGCTCTAGGGATTCCAAGTGATAAATCGTTTCCTAATTATAGACCTAACACTTTGGTCCAGGCGGAAGGTCCCTAGCCACAATTAAGTCCTAGAGACTAAGATCCTCTCAACGCTTCACTCCATTGCACGCGCAACTAGGCCCCAGCGGAGGTTCATCCCATAGACCATTCACTCTATTATGCCCGCAAAGAACTCAAGGAACGGAGGTAGAATCTATCACCCTTAGACGCTCCTGTACCTCTCGATTCATCCTCTCAACCCTCTCCAACCTAGCTTTGTCTAATGCTCATGGTGTGTCACTCACTCACAAGGTTACCAACAAGAACTCTCAACCCTAGTGTCACTCTAGGGGAAATGTTGATACAATCAAACATTCAAGGTTGGAACTCACAATAAACATCAATTTATTGAAAGCATAATAAAGAAGTTCAATGAAACGAATAGATCCTGGGGTTCACAATCACCCAAGTACCCACTAGGGGTTTAGCTCTCCATGGAGCTAAGTACAATCAAAGAAATCGAATGTAAAAGCAATGAATCCATAAAGAAACCCCCTCGATGGTCGTGTCGATGGTCTTGCGAAGAGTCCTCTACTCGTCGTCCAAGGATTCCCTCGTCCGGTATAGGATACGCCTCGACGGAAAACTCCCCTACCAACCTTCTTCCTCAGGAATGACAATGTCGGAGCTGTAGAACCTCTCCAAAACCTTGGCCAATACCCTTCAAAACCCTAGCCGAAGCCCTCTCTCAAGTTGGGGAAAAGATGGAGAAAAGATTACCAAAATCGGGGCTGAATCGGATTTAAATATTGATGGAATCGGGCAACTCCACGGGCGTGGACGCTACACGCGCCCGTGCGGAATTTCCACACGGCGTGGATAATTTCCACACACCCGTCTGGATTCTCTGTTTCTCTGATTTCTCGGCCGGCTGTGAACAGTGCTGCTACAGTGATTGCTACAATGTTATGTTACAGTCTTCGACCTGAATAACTTCCCAATTCCATACTTTCATCGGGGTAACGCAAACGGGCACACATTCACGTCTTGAATCACTTACTTCTTCAATGATATACATGTTGGTGGAGCTCTTGTTCTTATATGCATAGGTCGGAATGCCAGAGTGTGACTGCCTTTGTGCACCTTCAAATGGATGTGCTCACTCGAATGCGAGGAGGTTGGCACACACTCTAGCATCTCACACTTGTCCTATTTCTTCGTGTTTGAACTTTTGATAAGTGCTTGAGTGAACATGTTTTTATGCATGTTTTACATACACTGAGCATCATATTTTATACGGTTTATGTCTCATTTCGTGTATTGGGTGTTCTTTTATGCATATAGGTTGTGAAGGCATTGGGATTTCAAAAGGGAGCGAAGATAGGCTATTATGGCATAATATTGGGAGTTCTTGTACAAATCAAGTTGGAAGACACAAGAGGAGTTCGTGTATGAGGAGATGTGTGCCAACTTCCATAGTTTTTGCAAGCCAAGTTATTAATGGAAGGGCACAAAGGCAGCCATGTCTCCACATTCCTCCTCTTTGTAAAGATTTCAAGACCTTTCAAGACGCATTGATGAAGGAAAAGCCGTATAGCCTACCATATGATCGTGTGCCCGATCGTGTGGCCTTAAGAGGAGAATGTTTATCGTCGTGTAGCAGAATTACTGTTCACGCGCCCGCGCGGAAATTCCGCTCGACCGCGTGGAAATTCCTGCAGCCCACGCGGGCGCGTGGAAAATCCACGCGGGCGCGTGGGGGCACGTGACAGACGCGTTGTGAGGCTATAAATACACCTTTTGGCCGATTCTAAAGGTACTTTTTGCGGAGCTTTGAGCATAGACATTGAGAGAGAGGCGGCTAGGGTTTGAGGAGAAGGTTTTCGCCGATTGATAGGGAGTTCTTCACCAACTTTGATAGATTCCTTCGACGTCATAGCATTTTGGGGAGCCATTGGCAACCTAGCTCGGAGAGGAATCCTTCAAGACGTAGAACTACCAATCAAGGCCAATCCGCGGAATTCGAGGGGGTTTTCTCTATGGGTTTTATTGCTTTTCATTGTATTCATTATTGTTTTGTAACTAGGCCCATGGAGGGCTAAACCCTAGTAGGTATTTGGGCATGTGAACCCTAAGATTTATATTTTTTTGGATTGATTCTCTTAATGTTTCTAGTTAATCCGAGTTGTCTTGAGTTTTTAATCTTGTGATTTAATTGCTTGCTAGTGTTGTTAATCCTTGTGGTTGATTTACATTGCATGATTTAATACTTTAATGTGTGAGGTCTCCATTAGAGTTAGATTTCCAAGATTAAAGAGGGTTGAGAGGGTGAGCCTTGAGATGGAGGAGTGTCCCCTTTCCCTTTCGATTGAGTGTTTCCTATCTCCGTATTCCATATTTTCTTTGCAACCATATTTGGTGTGAGGCGTGAGATTGCTCGATTTCTCCGCCGGGACCTTGTAGGGGGTTAGGATCCTTCGCCGGGAATTAGGGTTGGATCTACATTTAGGAATCGGTTTCACTCTTAGGTTTCCTTAGAGCATATTGCGGTCATATGGGGTGTGAAGTGTTGAGATTGGTCGATTTCTCCACCGGGACCTTGTAGGGGACTAGTGTCTTTTGCTTGGAGACAAGGATTGGTTATCGTTGGACTACCTCGACTCATTAGACTCGATTTTAGAGCATTTAGTGAATCTTGAGCTTTAAAGAAGATCTTAGGGGGATCATTGCCCGAATACCTCATCCTTAGTGATTGAGACTCTTCTACTTTATTTCTTGCATACTTGTTTGCTTTGCTTGCAATTAGTTCACTTCATTATATTAACTGATTCCGACTAGATAATTGAGAAGTGGTTATTACTAGTACTTCCGTTCCCTGTGGATTCGACTACCCGACTCACCGGGTAATTATTACTTCGACACCCGTACACTTGCGGTTTACGCACGCATATTCGGACATGTCAAATTTAGCAAGATCTCCTCCAAAATAAGTGAATTATGATCCACATTGGCCTATTTCTTTCATACTCGGCCTCACAGCCCTACCTGCTTAAAAGTAACATAAAAACACACATATTAATGTAAAAACCTGAGAAAAGTAATGCTCAATATAAGGAATAAACGCTTCGCATTCATATGGCACAAGCACTTATCAAAATTCCCTTACTCATAGAATGCTTTCCTTGCATGCTTTGGTGAACCTAAGGCCGAGCACTTTAATTCTTTCCTTTTTCTATGCTTCAATGTTTTATTTTTGCTTGAGGACATGCAAAAGCATAAGTGTGGGGGAGTTTGATAAATGCCTGTGTATTAGTAATATGAAGTATTCTTTTCTTATGATAAGCATTACTTATATCAGGTTTTAGTGCTAATACACGTGTATTTGTGTTGTTTTGCGCATGTAGGGTTGTGAAGCTATCTTTTGAGAGAAGAAGCCAAAAGTAGATTGTAAATGCACTATTTGGGAGAATCGTGGAAGGTGGAACAAACGTTAAGACACAAGTGGGGCTCTAAGATATATGAATGTGTGGCAACCTCCATGTATTCCAACCATTACAATGAGTTGGAGGGGTACGGCCGCAGTCACATTTTGGTATCCCGACTTGTGCATTAATAGCAAGATCTTCACCAATGAGCCTTTGAATTGAAGAAGAGTTGCGATATATGGCATAAACGTGTACCCATTTATGTTGCCTCAATGAAAAGTGTGGAATTGGTAGTGTTTCAGCGGAGTATTATAGCAGGTACTATAACAAGATACTGTTGTAGTTACTGTTCACAGTCAGCCAAAAATTAGCTTTCCACAGAATTCACACGGGCGTGTAGGAAATTCCCCACGGCCATGTGGAAATTCCATAGGTCCATGTGGCAGATCCACAGGGGCGTGTGGATACCTGATTCCAACCCTATTTATGTTGTGATTCAGCCCTATTTTGGGAATCTTATTTCCCCCTTCTCTCCAACTTTTCTGCATCTTTCGAGAGGCCATCGACTATGGTTTTGAGAGGCTTTTGGCATATTTTTAGAGTGGTTCTCTAGATTCGACACCGCGCTTCATATGGAAGAAAGTTATTGGGAGAGCTTTCATCGGCACTGATCCGGTGAGGTGTGCCCTAGGCCGGACAAGGGGATCTTTGGAGAAGACGAGACTACTCCACAAGACCATCAACATGAATACTGAGGGGGATTTGCCTATGGATTGCTTACATTTACTTTTGATTTCATTGTTGATTGTATTATGCTCCATGGGTACTTGGATTTTGTAAACCCTAGGATGTTATTGTTTCTTTGACCTTCCATTATGCTTTCCTTAACTGCTGTTTTTAATTGAGTTCCAATCTTGAATGCTTGTTGAATGATTTCTCGCCTAGAGTGACACTAGGATGGAGAGTCAATATTGGTAATCTTTATGGATGGGTGACACACCATGAGGTTTAGACAAAGCTATATTGGAGAGGGTTAAGAGGGTGAGTCGAGAGGTAGTAGAGTACCCTCTTTCCACTCCGGTGTGATTTATCCTATTTCCATTTCCTAGATCTCTTTGAGGTTATAATAGAGTGATGTGATAAGGGATGAACTCCACTGGGGCTTAGTTGCGTGAAGAATAGAGTGAAGTGTTGAAGTGACTTTAGTATCTGGGGCTTATTTGTAACTAGGGATCTTTCACCTGGACCAAAGGGTTACATCTACACATACGAATAGGGTTTATCACTTGGAATCCTTAGAACTCCATACAACCTTGTGCAGTGTGAGGTGTTGAGACTGAGCGATTTCTCCACCGGAACATATTGTAGGGTTAGTCATGGTTGACCTTAGGTTTAGGACCGTATGCGTTAGGATTTCCATGACTCATTAAGCATTGATTTGAAAGTATAACGGTTGGTCTTGCACTTGAATCATAAGCCCTAGGGGAGCATTATTCGAGTACCCCACTTCTATCGATTGCCTTACCTCTGACTTACTTGTGCCTCCCATCTTGTTTCTTTTATTTCTATTTACATCATATGTTATCAACGTAATCATTATTCATCTTCACTTGGTTAAGTAGCAATTTAGGTATTCGTATTCCCTACTTTCTGTGGATGCGATACTATACTCACTTGGGATTTATTACTTCGATAAATCCATGTACTTGTGGGTCACATGCAAGGGGCATTGTCAGTGAACTTAGATGCCTCTTGTTCGGCGGTGTTGCAAAAGAATATGCTGAACAAGAGGAAAAACCCCGAAAGCTTTGTGATTCCGTGTAACATTGGCAATTTGGGTGAAGAGATGGCATTGGCGGATTCAGTGGCCAGTATCAACATTATGCCATACTCTTCCTTTCATAAGCTAGGCTTGGGAGAGCCTAGGCCTACTTAGATGATATTGCAATTGGCAGACCGAACGGTGAGACATCCAATGGACATCATTGAAGACGTGCTTGCCAAGGTGGACAAATACATATTTCTTCTAGACTTTGTAGTGTTGGATGTCGGTGAGGATGTAAATGTTCCTTTGATACTTGGGAGGCCATTCTTGTGCACTTCCAAGGCACTTATCGATATGGACGGCGGGGAGTTAACACTGAGGGTTGGAGATGACAAGCTTACATACCGCTTTGCCAAAGCCATACGACATTCACTTGACTTTGATGATACTTTGTATTTTCTTGACACTACCGATAAACTAATCGATGAATGTGTACAGGAAATGATGAATACGGACCTGTACAAGGGCTGTTAGACCAAGAAGTGGAGAATAAAGAAGTGATGATGCTTGGTCTAGAGGAGAAGGTACCATTTACTGTTGGGATGGTGAAGAAGATGCTTTGGAAGATGAAGCGGGCAAGGAGACGCTACAAGAAACACACCAAGGCTGTTGAGGATGCGCAAGAACGGAATGGGGGTAACGATCCCTCAAGTGGTAACAAGCTCGACAACTCTCCCTCTACCTTCTGAAGACTATGTTCATCATGCATGCAAGTCATGGGTAATAAGAAAACCTTCATTTATGAGCCCTTGTAAGGTAAGACAAGGTATGTCAGGTTAAGTGATGTAAAACATGCATTTCTTGGGAGACAACCCAAGTCATTACTGTTTTTCTAGTGTTTAGTTTAGTGTTTGCATGAATAAGGCTTTAAGTGTTGGTGTCTTGATGTGTAGATGCTATTGCAGGAATTTTCTTGTGGTTTATTTGTTGTTGTCGTGTACTTATATGTGTTTGGTGAACTTTCTGGTCATTTGAGCATGTTGTGCATGTTTCTCTGGTACATTTTTCATCATAGAGACATGCTCTAAGTGTGTTTACATGTTCAGGAATTTTCTGCAGAGCCTGCAGATTTTTGAAAGTCATCCAGAAAAACCGCACAGCCATGTGGAATTTCCACACGCCCCTGGATCTCTACTGTGAGCTCATCCCGAGAGGAGCCAAGGGCGTAGACTCGCCCATATGGGCGACCTTGTGACGGTCACACATCCATGGGTAATTTCTGCATGGCCGTGTATCTTCCTGCATAGACTTAGAGATTTTTCCCGAGAAGACACAGGGGCGTGGACTCACCCCTGTGGATGACCTTATAATAACCACACGGGCGTGGATAATTTCCACTTGCCCGATCTTTGTAGAAGAGTTCTCTTCCATCCCGAGAATACATAAGAGTGTGTGACTGTCCCTCTGAGTCTGGTCCTGTGAAGGCCAAGCCCGTGGGGAATTTCCGCACGGGCGTGTGAAACACTTAGTGAGTTTTTCTTGGGTAGGACAAATGAGCCACATGGGAGTGCGTCTGCTCTTGTGGGTCGGGTCCACGGGTGTGTGAAATTTCCACACACCCATGTGGATGCGTTCAGAAGCATTGAGTGTTATCCTGGGAGCACACAGGGGAGTGCGTCTACCCCTGTGGTTCTCTCCTGTAGAGTCACACAGGCGTGGGTAATTTCCACACGCCCATATGAATGTACCAAAATGCAAGAGCCGCAGGTTTTCTTTAAAATCCCTTCGTTCTTCTTTATTCTCACACTCCCAATCACTTAGAGAATACTACTAAAACCTCTCCCGACCTCGCACCATTGATTTAGAGAAGTTTACTCGAGTTTTCCGTCCGAATTCAAAGTTTTAACTTTATTTCATCGGTAACCCTTAATTCTCTCTTTTCTTCATCATATCTGATTTTAATTAATTAGAATAGTGAATGTTGCTTTGTTTATACAATTAGATGGCTATTGCATGTTTAGAAAGGGTTTAAAAATGATTCTAACATGTATTATTAGCGTTTTAGCATGCAGCCTTGTGGCTTTCACAAACCGTGGATCCACACGGGAGTGTGGAATTTCCATAACACCGTGTGAGTTTCTGTAGCATTAATCATGTGAGCTTATTTGATCGATTTCATTTTAATTCTTGCAGATATGGCACCTAGGATGAAGATCGTGGTCAACAAACGTCTCAGAGAGCACTCCCTTTAGACGAAGCACATAGAGTTCACTATTTATGAGCACCAGGCACAGTTTGAGTGATTGTCGAAGCTTAGGTTTGACATACTCGCTTCCTAGATATGAGCATATTGTGAAATATTAAGCAGGGAGATGAGTTGACCAATGAGGAAGAGGATCACATCTCAGTGGGAGGTTGGAGACATTTACTATCGATTAGAGAGCCTGTCATCTGACAACTCCCCTTACGTGTAACCCACAAGTGCAAGGGTTTGTCAATGTAATAAATCCTAGGTGTGTGGGGCATCGTATCCATAGGGAATAAAGTATAGAAACACCAAGATTGCTACTTAACTAAGTAGAAATGAAACAATGATGGTGCGGATAAAGATCGATGCAAACAAACTAAAGAAAATAAGAAAGAGAGGCAAAAATAAATGAGGTGAAAGGCAATCGATAAAAGTTTGGTACTCAAAATTTTGTTCCTTCTAGAATTATTGCTTCAAGTGCAAAACTAAATATTATGCTTCCTAAATAATGCTTAATGAGTTATGGACATCCTTAAATACATGGTCCCAAACCTAAGGTCAATAGTGACTAACTCTACACTATGTCCCAGCGGAGAAATCCACTAGTCTCAACAACTCACACTGTATAAAGTTGCAAAAAGCTCTAGGGATTCCATGTGATAAACCCTATTCCTATATGTAGATCTAACCCTATGGTCCAGGGGAAAGACCCCTAGTTACATTTAAGCCCCAGGTGTTAAAGTCACTTCAATGTTTCACTCTGTTACTCACGCAACTAAGCCCCAGCAAAGTTCATCCCTTTACTCTTCACTCTATTGTGACCGCAAAGAACTCTTGGAATATGGAGGTAAGATAAATCAAATCACAGGGGAAAGGAATGCTCTTCTACCTCTTGACTCACCCTCTCGACCCTCTCCAATCTTGCTTTGTCTAATCCTCATGGTGTGTCACTCATTCACAAGGATTACCAATGCAGACTCTCAACCCTAGTGTCACTCTAAGGGAGAAATCATTCAACAAGCATTCAAGATTGGAACTCAATTAAAGACATCAATTAAGGAAAGATAATAAAAGATTAATGAAACAAATATATCCTAGGGTTCACAAATCCAAGTAACCACTAGGGGTTAAAGCTCTCTGTGGAGCAAGATACAATCAATAATGAAATCAAAAGTAAAAACATGCAAACCATCATAAAACCTCCTCAGTATTCATGTTGAAGGTCTTGTGTAGTGCCCACGTCCTCTCCAAAGGTCCCCTTGTCAAGCCTAGGGCACACCTTTCTGAATCGATGCCGATGAAAACTCCCCCAATAACTATCTTCCAAGATAAACGTAGTGTCAAAGCCATAGAACTACTCTGAAAGCCTTGCCAAAGCATCTTTAAACCCTAGCCACCGGCCTCTCAAACGTTGGAGAAAAGATAGGAAAAAAGACGCTAAAATTGGGCTGAATTGCGGCTTTAAATAAGCTGGAATCGGGCATCCGCACGACCCTGTGGATTTTCCACACACCCCTGTGGATTCTCTGGAATTCTGATACTCGGCTTACTATGAACAGTAACATGCTATAGTACCCAGCCAAACACACTCCCTAATCCACTTTTCATCGAGGCAACATAAACGGTCACACGGTTATGCTGTAGATCATAACTCTTCTTCAATCAAAGGCCTCATTGGTGAAGATCTTGCTATCAATGCACAAGTCGGGATACGCAAATATGACTCCCTTCGTGTCCCTCCAACTCATTGTAATGACTTGAATGCATGGAGGTGGCAAACATGCACGTATCTTAGAGCCCCACATGTGTCTACACGTTTGTTCCATACAAGATTCCACCAAATAGTGTGTTCACGATCTACTTTTGGCTTCTTTTTGACAAGGATCCCCTTGCGTATATCCCGCAAGTGTACGGGTTTGTCGAAGTAATAATCCCAGATGAGCGGGTATCGAATCTCCATGGAGTAGGGAATAAAAACACTTAAGTAAGAGAGCACGAGTAAAGGAGGAAGTAAGGCAATGATTCAATTCTCAAAAGTAAAAACAATAAGTAAGAGAGCACGAGTAAAGGAGGAGGTAAGGCAATCGATAAAGATGGGGTACTCGGATAATGCTCTTCCTAGAACAATCGTTCAAGTGCAAGAACACTCTATTATTCTTCCTAATCAATGCAATGGTGAGTCGTGGAAATCCTTAAATACATAGTCCCAAATCTAAGGTCAACTATGCCTAACTCTATACATGTCCCGGAGAAGAGATTAGATAACCTCTCAACCTCTCACTCAAATAGAGTTGCAATGAGCTCTAGGGTTTCCAAGTGATAAATCTCTTCCTAATTATAGACTGAACCCTTTGGTCCTGGTAGAAGGTCCCTAACCACGATTAAGCCCTAGATACTAAGATCGCCTCAACGCTTCACTCCGTTGCACGCACAACTAAGCCCCAGTGAAGGGTCATCCCTTAGACCATTCACTCTATTATGGCCGCAAAAACTAGAGGAATGGAGGTAGAATCTATCATGTCGGAGGGGAAAGGGGATGCTCCTATACCTCTCGACTCATCCTCTCAACCCTCTCCAATCTAGTTCTGTCTAACGCTCGTGGTGTGTCACTCACTCACAAGGTTAGCAATAAGAACTCTCAACCCTAGTGTCACTCTAGCGGAAATGTTCATACAATCAAGCATTCAAGGTTGGAACTCACAACAAACATCAATTAATTGAAAGATTAATAAAGAAATTCAATGAAACAAATACATCATAGGGTTCACAAATACCCAAGTACCCACTAGGGGTTTAGCTCTCCATGGAGCTAAGTACAATCAAAGAAATAGAATGTAAAAGCAATGAATCCATAGAGAAACCCCCTCCATAGTCGTGTCGATGGTCTTGTGGAAAGTCCTCTACTCGTCATCCAAGGATTCCCTTGTCCGGTATAGGATACGCCCCGACGAAAGCTCCCCTACCAACCTTCTTCCAAAGGAATGACGATGTCAGAGCCGTAGAACCTTTCCAAAACCATAGCCAATACCTCTCAAAACCCTAGCCGAAACCCTCTCTCATGTTGGGGAAAAGATGGAGAAAAGAATGCTGAAATCGGGGCTGAATCGGCTTTAAATAGGGCTCGAATCGGGAATCCACACGCCCCTGTGGAATTTCCGCACGGGCGTGGGTAATTTCCGTGCCTATGAGAAAGTCTCAATTCATATGATGACAAAACCATCTGCACGCATACACGAGGGGGTTCAGTAAAGCTTAATAAAACAAAAACAACTTGAGTATATAAAAGATAAAGAAATGAATACAACTCGGGACCACAAAATGAAAATAAACTTGGAAGGAAAGTCCTTTCAGAGTATACCAGCCCAAAATAAAATGGAAAAAGTAATAAAACAACGTAAACAAAGGAAATCAAGTGTCGGTGCCGTACTTTGGCTCATCTGCTGCTGCGGGTGTTAGATCGAAGGGTGCTCATGGAGGTAGTGATGGTGATGCAAGAGGGGCCTGAGGAGTCCTCGGCCGTAAGACAAATGACGAGGCGATGTCTCGCTATAAAATCTGTTGTAATGTATCGAAACATGCCATGAACTCTATATAGTGTGCAGCCTACGCAGCCCGAATCTCAACAATCTTCGCTCGGGCCTAAGCAACCTCTGTCCGTAGCACCCCCTAGCACTCTCGAACCTCTCAAAGCGATCATGGGCTCAAGATGGTGAAAACATGCATGCTGGGGGTGGGTCCTCCACCACCGGAGGTACCTTGGTCTCCATCAGTCTGGCTGAGCCTCAGGAGCAAGCTGAGAAACCTCAGCATTATTAGCGTCATCCTCAGCTATCTCCGGAGCTGGTAGAACCAAAGCATAAACTCTTGTCTGAACCATGCAGACTATACCCATCAATCTCATCGTCTCTAGGCTCAGGGGGGCAGGTGTACTCGTTTTCTCGGCCCTACGAATCACGTCCAAGAGACCCATGCCGAAAACTAGTCTTGTAATATAGGGGCTCAAGAAGGTCGCTCCCAATATGGCATACTGCCCCTAGTGTCAAATGTACTCTTTGATGATGTGCCGTAGATGAATCGGTATATGCTGCACCATCGAATACAAGTACAGAAGCTCCTGTCGGCCCAGAACGCCAGTGCTATCACCATGGCCATTCACCGACCCGCTCAGAATGACGTGTAAATATCGGTACACAGGTCGGGAAAGGCACGTGGCCTTGGGCACCCCCAGCTCATACTAACCTTGACCACATAATGCTCTATAAGCTCTCTGTGGGGTCAAAGCTCCTGGGTAATCTATCGGTAATTGGGAATACTCCTCAGTGTCTATAACTGCCTCCTCGTATAAACCAAGTCAAACTGAAAACTGAGTAATGGTCATACTGTGGTGATGTCCAAATGCTTTGAACTGAATGGCGTCCAAACTGTCAAATCTGGCATAAGATCTACCGAACTCAAATGACGATAAGATCTATCAAACTCAAATGACGATAAGATCTCAAGTATAAGCTCATGAATGGCTAGCTCCCTAGTTGACAATAACTGCCTCTAACCTCCCACTGAAACAAGATCATCGACCTCATATGTGTACTCATCTCCCTCCTGTAGATCTCTCAATATACTCGTGTCAAAGAAATGAGTCTGTTCGAACCGAAGTCTCGACAGATGCTTAAAACATGCATGGTGCTCGGGAATAGCAAATGTCATATCTTCAGACTCGGGGGACGACTCACGCGGTTGTTTCTCGGCTTGCTTCTTAGGCCAAGGTGCCATAATCTACAAAATTTGAAAGAAAAATCGATCAAACTAGTTAATTAAGTAATGATGTAGAAATCCACACAGTTGTGTGGAATTTTTGCACACCCGAGTGGATCCATGGGGCATGAAAAACGCACGGCCATGCCTCAAAAATCCAAAAATACACCGTTAAATCACTTCTAACTTCATTCTAAACATGCATAATCATTCTAATTGTAGAAACAAATCATTATTAACTAGTTTCATTGATTAAAATCAATATTTGGCGAAGAAAACAAAAGATAGGGCTTACCGATAAGTTGAGATTGAAAATCTTGATATGTTCAGAAAGCCAAGTAAAAATCCTTCCAAATCAGCAATGCGAGGTTTAGAAACGATGTGAGAGTGCTCTCTGATGAATAGAGAATGTTATGATGAAGAGGAATGGTGATCCTTTAAAAGGAACTCACACTTTTTGGCTTTCTATACATCTGCACGGACGTGCAGAAAATACCACATGGGCGTGCGGAAAACAACAACGCCCGTGAGCCCAACCCACAGGTGCAGTCGCATGCCACTATGGCTTCTCTGTCCAACTGAGAAAATTTTCTAAGTGTTCCGCACGACCCTGAGGTAATTCCGCACGGGCGTGGACATTCATAGACCAAACTCACAGGGCCAGACGCATGCCCCTGTGTCTTCTTGTGATGGAGAGAGCTCTTCTGCATAGATCCGCACGGGCGTGCGAAAAATACCCACGCCCGTACTTTTATCACAGGTTCGCCAACAGGGGCGACACCACCTCTTGGTCCCAAATCTAAGGTCAACCACGCCTAACTCTATATATGTCTTGGAGGAGAAATTGAATAACCTTTCAACCTCACGGTCGTATAGAATTGCATTGAGTTCTGGAGATTCCAAGTGATAAATCCTCTTTCTAGATGTAAACCTAACCCTTTGGTCCAGGTGGAAGGTCTCTAGCCATAATTAAGCTCTAGGCGCTAAAATAACTTCAACGCTTCACTGCGTTGCAACCGCAACTAAGCCCCATCGGAAGGTCATCCTTTAGCCCATTCGCTCTACTATGACTACAAAGAACTTGTGGAAATGGAGGTAGGATAAATCATAATGGAGGGGAAAGGGGACACTCCACCACCTCTCGACTCACCCTCTCAACCCTCTCCAATCTATCTTTCTATAAATCTCGTGGCGTGCCACTCACTCACAAGAGTAACCAATAAGAACTCTCAACACTAGTGTCACTCTAATGAAGTATTCATGCAATCTAGCATTCAAGATTGGAACTCAAAATAAAACATCAATTAATTGAAAGCATAATAAAGAGGTTCAATGAAACGAATACATCCCAGGGTTCACAAATACACAAGTACCCACTAGGAGGTTTAGCTATCCATGGAGCTAATTACAATCAATGAAATCAAATGTAAAAGCAAAGAATCCATAGAAAACTACCTCGATAGTCATGGTGATGGTCTTATGGAGAGTCCTCTACTTGTCCAAGGGCCCCTTTGTTAGGGCTAGGATACACCTCATCGGATCAGTGCCGACGAAAGCTCTCCCACTAACCTTCTTCCAAACGGAACGTGATATCAAAGCCATAGAACCTCTCCCAATCCCAAGCCAATACCTATCAAAACCCTTGTCACCGCCTTCTCTCAAGTTAGGGAAAAGATGGAGAAAGGAATCCTGAAATCGTCCATAAAAGGCTGGAATCAGGAATCCACACGCCCATGTGGGTGCCCGTGTGGAATTTTCACACAGGCGTGTGGAATTTCCATATGCTCGTGTGGAGTCTCTATTTTGATCCTTCGTCGAACGGCTGTGAACAATACCTACTGCAATGTGCATTTACGATCCACATTGGCTTCTTTCTCTAATACTCGGCCTCACAACCCTATCTGCATGAAAGTAACATAAATACACACATATTAGCATTAAAGCTCGATAAAAGTAATTCTCATCATGAGGAAAGAACACTTTGTATTCTTATCTCACAAGAACTTATCACAACTTTACACAATGTGAGGTGTTGAGACTGAGCAATTTTTCTGCCAGGGCATACTGTAGGTTTAGTCACGATTGATCTTAGGTTTAGGACCGTGTATTTTTAGGATTCCCATGACTCATTAAGCATCAGTTTGGAGACATAATAGTTGGTTATGCACTTGAAGCAATTGTCCTATGGCGAGCAATATCCGGGTGCCCCACTTTCTATCGATTGCCTTTCCTCTCATCTTTATAGCATCTCTCTTCCTTCTTCTTTCTTTATTTCCATTCTCATTGATTTTGTTCACACCACTATTACAATTCATCTTCATTCTAGTTAAATAGCAATCTTTGTGTTTTTGATCACTATTCCTTATGGATACGACTACCCACTCACTAGGTTATTATTACTTCGACATACCCTTGCACTTGCGGTTCACACTCAAAAGGGCATTGTCATAATCCAAGAACAACCAGCCCTTGCCTCTAAGCCAATGGTACTAGTCCCCTACAAGGTCCCAATGGAGAAATCACTTAATCTCAACACCTCACACCCCATATGACAGCAATAAACTCTAGGGATACCTAAAATTGAAACCGATTCCTAAAGATAAATCTAACCCTACTTCTAGTCAAAAGATCCCTAACCCCCTAAAATGTTCTGCTAGAGAAATCTCTCAATCTCACACCTCACACCAAATATGGTTGCATAGAGTCGAGGGAATACGGAGATAGGAAACACTCATTGGAAGGGAAAGGGGACACTCCAGTATCTCATGATTCACCATCTCAACCTTCTTTAACCTTGGAGTTCTAACTCTAATGGAGACCTCTCTCTCATCAAAGTAACAATTTGATAAGTGCTTGTGTGATAGGAATGCGAAGCGCTCTTTCCTTATGTTGAGCATTACTTTTCTCGGGTTTTAATGCTAATATGGGTGTATTTGTGTTACTTTTATGCAGGTAGGGTTGTGAAGCCGATTATGAGAGAAAGAATCAATGTTGGTAGTAATGCACTAATTTGGAGGAAATCTTGCTAAGTTTCAAACGCGAAGACATAAGTCAGGTTCCAGATGCAGGAATGTTTGCTAACCTCCTCGTACTCGAGTTAGCACAACTATTTGGAGGGGCATAAGGGCAGTCACATTCAAGCATTCTTGCTTGTGCATACAGAACAAGATCTCCACCAACATGTCTATTATTAAAGAAGCAAGGCGATCCACAATGTAAATGTGTGTTGTTTGTGTTACCTCGGGAGTATTTCAGGCCGGTATTCTAGTAGGGTATTGTAAAAACATTTTAGAAAAATATTGTCACAGCACTGTTTACAGCCGGCCAAGAAAACTAGAAAATAGAGAATCCACACGGGTGTGTGAAAATTCCACACGCCCGTGTGAAAAATCTACAAGAGCGTCCACATGGGCATGTGGATTCCTAATTCCAGCCCTTTAAAAGCCGATTTCAGCCCCAATTTCAGCATTCTTTTCTCCATCTTTTTCCCTATCTTTTCTTCTACCATTCCTCATCTTTGGAGGCACTGGCGGCTAGGGTTTGGATAGGCTTTGGAGAGGTTTGACAGCCTTTGACACCACCTTTCCTTCGGAAGAGAGGTATTGGTGGAGCTTTCGTTGGTACCGATCCGGCAAGGTGTGCCCTAGGTTTGACGAGGGGACATTTGACGAAGACACGGCCGATCCACAAGACCTTCGACATGAATATGAGGGGGTTTTCATTCATGGATTGCATCTCTTTACTTTTGATTTCATTATCTATTGTATTTCTCTCCATGGAGAGCTAAACCCATAGTGGGTACTTGGGTATTTGTGAACCCTAGGATGTATTCGTTTCATTGAATCTCTTTATTATGCTTCCAATTAATTGATGTTTATTGTGAGTTCAAATCTTCTAGGCTTGATTGTTTGAATACTCCCCTAGAGTGACATTAGGATTGAGAGTTCTTGTTGGTAACTCTTTTGAGTGAGTGAAGCACCACGAGAGTTAGACAAAGCTAGATTGGAGAGGGTTGAGAGGGTGAGTCGACAGGTAGCAGAGCGTCCCTTTTCCCCTGCGGTGTGACCTATCCTACCTCCACATTCCAAGAGTTCTTTGCGGCCATAGTAGACTGAATGGGCTAAGGGATGACCTTCCGCTGGGGCTTAGTTGCGAGTGCAATGGAGTGAAGCCTTGAAGTGATTTTAGCACCAAGGTCTTAATTGTTGTTAGGGATCTTCTCCCTGGACCAAAGGGTTAGGTTTATACATGGGAATAGGGTTTATCACTTGGAATCCCTAGAACTCATTGCAATTCTATACGAGTGCGAGGTTGAGAGGTTATTCAATTTCTCCTCCGGGACATGTGTAGAGTTAGGCATGGTTGACCTTAGATTTGGGACCATGTATTAAAGGATCTCCATGACTTATTAATGCATTAGTTAGAAAGCATAATAGGGAGTTTTGCACTTGAAATGATTGTCCTATGTGTAACAATATCCGAGTACTCCATTTATCGTCGATTGTCTCCCCTATCTTTTACTTGGGCCTCCTTTATCCTTTCTTATATTCGTTTGCATTGAGTTTGTTTTGACATCACATTCAACATATTTTCATTCTAGTTAAATAGCAATCTTGGTGGTTCTAAGCACTATTTCCTGCGGATTCGACTACACTCTCACCGGGGTATTATTACTTTCAAACCCGTGCACTTGCGGTTTACACGCATATTCGGTCGTGTCAAGTTTTTGGCGCCATTGCCGAGGAGTAGGCGTTTAGTGATACTTTGTACTTTGTTTTCTTCGCTATTCATTTATTCATTCTATTTCATATTTTCTTAGCTATTGGTTGGATGAACCATTGTTAGGCGGTCCCAAGCCCGATAATTCATCCATTATCCTCAAGAGAATTTGCTCGTCGTGCTTCCTATACGAGGAGGCATTCACAGATACTGAGGAGTATTCTTAGTTACCGACTGATTTTCCTGGAGCTTTGACCCTTCAGAGAGGTTACAGAGCATTGTATGGTCAGGGCCAGTATAAGCCGGGGGTATCCAAGGCCACGTGCCTTTCCCAACCTGTGTAAAGATATTTACATGCCATCATGAGCAGGTCAGTGAATGGCCGTGGTGATAGCACTGGCATTCTGAGCCGGCAGTAGCTTCTATACTTGTATTTGATGATGCAGCGCATGCCGATCCATCTAGGGCACATCATCGCTGAGTACATTCGAAATCAGGGCCAGTATGCCAGATTGGGAGCGATCTTCTCGGGTCCATACATTATGAGATTAGCTCTGGGTATCGGTCTCTTGGGCGCGATTCGCGGGGTCCAGAAGACGAGTATACCTGCGCCCCTGAGCCTGGAGACGATAAGATTGATGGGCATGGTCCGTAGGGTTCGGACGGGGGTTTATGCTCTGGTTCTACCAGCCCCAGAGATAGCCGAGGAGGAGGGTGATGATGCCGAGGCTTTCCAGCCTACCCTCGAGCCTCAGTCAGCATCTACGGAGACCGAGACACTTCCGGTTACAAAGGATCCACCCCCTGTGCAAAAGTTTTCACCATCTCGAGACAAGGATCACTTTGAGAGGCTCGAGAGTGCTGTGCGGGTGATATGTTTAGAGGTAGCAGAGGCCAGAGCAGAGATTGCCGATATTAGGGCTGCGTATGCTGCACAGTATACGGAGTTCATGGCACGTATCGACACATTACAGCAGATCTTAATGCGGGACGTCGGCTCGTCATTTGTCCTACGGCCGAGAACTCCCCCGGTATCTTCGACACATCTGTCCCCTATTCTAGCACCAGTTGACCCACCATGTACTTCATCACCAGCAGCAGCAATAGTAGAGGCAGAGGACGACATCGACACTTGATTTTATTTTCCTCGTCTTTTACTTCTGCATTTTATTTTGGACTTGTATAATCAGAAAAGATTTTCCTTCTAAGTTCATTTTCATTTTGTATCTCGAGTTATATTCATTATCTTATCTTTTATATACTCGAGTTATGTTTGTTTTTATTGAGCTTCACTGAACCCCCTCTTGTATGAATGTAGATGGTCTTGTCATCATGGGAATTGAGACTTTGTCATCGGCACGGCCAAGGTGTTTCGGCACTTGGCCATGTGAGCTTCATAACCTATTGGAACAGCACTCCCAAGGACTGAGCTCCATCAAACGCAACACTAAGAGTCAGGGGAGTATTGTTTTGATTGCTTCTCCTACATCTAAATTTAATTGATTTATGACAGGGCTCCCCGCAAGTGCACGGAGTTGTCGAAGTAATAAATCCCAGGTGAATGGGTATCATATCCACAGGGAAAAAGGAATAAAAATACTTAATTTACTTCTTAACTATATGAAAGATGAATAGTGATATGCGTGATAGGATTGCATTAAGCTCTGGGGATTCCAAGTGATAAATCTCTTCCTAATTGTAGACCTAACCCTTTGTCCAGAAGAAAGGTCCCTAACCATAATTAAGCTCTAGATGCTAAAATCACCTCAACGCTTCACTCCGTTCCACTTGCAGCTAAGCCCCAGCGGAGGGTCATCCCTTCACTCATTCGCTCTATTATGGCCGCAAAGAACTCAAGGAACGGAGGTAGAATTGATCACACCGGCGGGGAAAAAGGACGCTCCTGTACCTCTCAACTCACTCTCTCAACCCTCTCCAATCAAGCTTTGTCTAACTCTCGTGGTGTGTCACTCACTCACAAGGGTTACCACATGAACTCCCAACCCTAGTGTTACTCTAAGGGAGTATTTGACAAGATCCCCTTGCGTATATCTTGCAAGTGCACGGGTTTGTCGAAGTAATATTCCCGGGTGAGCGGGTATCGAATCCACAGGGAGTAGAGAATAAAAATACTTAATTTGATTCTTAGCTATGTAAAAGATCAATGATAATGAGTGTGACAATGATTCAATTCTCAACAGTAAAAGTAACAAGTAAGAGAGCAAAAGTCGAGAAGGGGGTAAGACAATCGATAAAGTTAGGGTACCCGGATAATGCTCTGCCTAGGATAATTGTCTCAAGTGCAAGAACCCTCTATTATGCTTCCTAATCAATGCAATGGTGAGTCGTGGAAATCCTTAATTACATATTGCCAAATCTAAGGTCAACTATGCCTAACTCTATACATGTCCCAGAGGAGAAATCGAACAATCTCAACACCTCGCTCTCGCATAGAGTTGCAATGAGCTCTAGGGATTCCAACTGATATATCTCTTCCTTATTATAGACCTAACCCTTTGGTCAAGGTGGAAGGTCCCTAACCACAATTGACCCCTAGATACTAAGATCATCTCAACGCTTCACTCCGTTGCACGCGCAACTAAGCCCTAGCGGAGGTTCATCCCTTAACCCATTCACTCAATTATGACCGCAAAGAACTCGAGGAATGGAGGTAGAATCTATCACGCCGGAGGTGAAAGGGGACGCTCCTGTACCTCTTAACTCACCCTCTCAACCATCTCCAACATAGCTTTGTCTAACGCTCGTGGTGTGTCACTCACTCACAAGGTTACCAAAAAGAACTCTCAACCCTAGTGTCACTCTAGGGGAAATGTTGATACAATCAAGCATTCAAGGTTGGAACTCACAATAAATATCAATTCATTGAAAGCATAATAAAGATGTTCAAAGAAACAAATACATCCTTGGGTTCACAATACCAGAGTAACCACTAGGGGTTTAGCTCTCCATGGAGCTAAGTACAATCAAAGAAATAGAATGTAAAAGCAATGACTCCATAAAGAAACCCTCTCGATAGTCGTGTCGATGGTCTTATGGAAAGTCCTCTACTCGTCGTCCAAGGATTCCCTCATCCGGTATAGGATACTCCTCGACGGAAGCTCCCCTACCAACTTTCTTCCTAAGGAATGACGATGTCGGAGCCATAGAACCTCTCCAAAACCTTTGCCAATACCCCTTGAAACCCTAGCCGAAGCTCTCTCTCAAGTTGGGGAAAAGATGGAGAAAAGAATACTAAAATCGGTGCTGACTCGGCTTTAAATAGGGCTGGAATCGAGCGACTACACTGGCGTTGATGCTTCACGCGCCCGTGGGGAATTTCCACACGGGCGTGGATAATTTCCACTTGCCCGTGTGGATCCTCTGAACTCCTGTTTTCTTGGCCTGCTGTGAACAGTGCTGCTACAGTACTTTTGCCCGTGTTGCTACAATTCCCTGCTACAGTATCCAGCCTATATAGCTTCCCGAATCCATACTTTCATCAGAGTAATGCAAACGGGCACACGTTCATGTCGTGGACCACTTGCTTCTTCAATTGTGTACACGTTGGTGGAGCTCTTGTTCTATGTGCATAAGTCAGAATGCTCGAGTGTGACTGCCTTTGTGCCCCTCCAAATGGATGTGCCAACTCGAATACGAGGAGCTTGGCACACACTCTATCATCTCACATCGACCTATGTCTTCGCGTTTGAACCTTAGCAAGATTTCCTCCAAAATCGGTGCATTGTAATCCACATTGGCTTCTTTCCTTCATAATTGGCCTCAAAACCCTACCTGCGCAAAAGTAACATAAAAACACACATATTAGTGTAAAAACCTGAGAAAAGTAATGCACAATATAAGGAATGAGCGCTTCGCGTTCATATCGCACAAGCACTTATCAGTATTCAAACAATCAAACATTCAAGATTGGAACTGACAATAACATCAATTAATTGAAAGCAAAATAAAAAGATTCAATGAAACTAATACATCCTAAGGTTCACAAATACCTAAGTACCCACTAAGGGTTTAGCTCTCAATGGAACACAATACAAATGATAATGAAATCAAATGTAAAAGAAAACAGTCCATAGGAAAACCCCCTAGATAGTCTTGGCGATGGTCTTGTGGAGAGTCCTCTACTCATCGCAAGATCCCCTTGTCCGGTATAAGATATGTCTCGCTGAATTAATCCGACGGAGGCTCAATTACCAATCTTCTTCCAAAGAGATGACAATGTTGGAGCCATAGGACCTCTCCAAATCCATAGCCAATACCTCTCAAAACCCTAGCCGCAGTCCTCTCTCAAGTTGGGAAAAAGATGGAGAAAAAAATATTGAAATTGCGGCTGAAATCAGCCTTAAATAGGGTTGCAATCGGGATTCCACATGCCCCTGTGGATATTTCACACGGGCCTGTAGAATTAACGCACGTGCGTGTGGAATTTCCACACACCCGTGTGGCTCCTCTGTTTTGCTACTTCTTCGGCCGGCTGTAAATAGTACCTGCTATAGTGACTGCTACGGTTGGCCCAAAAGACTCCCGAATCCATGCTTTCATCGAGGTAACGTAAACGGGCACACGTTCACGTTGTAGATCATCTTGGTTCTTTAATAAACGATCACGTTGGTGGAGATCTTGCTAAATATGCACAAGCCGGAATACTAGGATGTAACTGTCTTCGTGCCCCTCCGAATCATTGCCTTAGCTCAAATACAACGAGGTTAGCACACATTCTAGCATTTTTAACCCGACACATGTCTCCGCATTTTAGCCTGCTCAAGATCTCCTCCAAATAATGCGTAAAAACGATTTACAATGGCTTCTTTCACAAATAATTGGCCTCACAACCCAACCTGCATAAAAGTACATAAATACACACGTATTAGCGCTAAAACCTGACAAAAGTAATGCTCATCATAAGGAAAGAATGCTTTGTATTCTTATCGTACAAGCACTTATTAATTTACATTATGAATGATCTTGTATGTATACATTGGGGACAATGTACAACTTAAGTATGGGGGGAGTTTCATAGTGCACGCATCTCTTTTATAGTACTTTTGATTGATATACATGCTCACATAGCCAATGGTGGTTCACCTTAGTTGCATTGATTGTATTCTTGAGTTTAAGAGATATTTTTTTTTAACATTGAATGTTTTTTCATGCTCTAGTTTTTGCTTGAATTTCTACGAAGTTTTGCCCTATTGACCTTTGTTGCACTACTCACTCTTTGAACTCTTTTGGAAACTCATGTTTGATGTATAAGGGACTAGTTATAGTTGTTTCTTGTGTTAATTCTGAAAAAAAGGAAAAAATGAAAAGAAGGAACAAAATAGTTTTATTGTTTATTTGTCCTTGTTGGGTGGAAAGAGCTACCACCTATGAAGTATGAAGCTATTCTCATAAGTTGGATACTAGTTATGCCCTAATGAGAGAAAGAGCTATCTCATAGGATGAGTGAAAGCTGGCACTCCGGTAGAAAGAGCTACCACTTCAAAAGTGTGAAAGCCACCTTAGCGGCTGCGTTGGAAAGGGCTACCTTAGAGGATGTGTGAAGGTACTACCATGTTCAAAATTTTTATTACTTTTTGTAGATAAATAAGTCCCTTGTACTTAGAACAGTGAGGAGTATACTTTCGGTTGTTTTGAGGGAGTTCACACACTTGCACGATTTCGGGTTTGTTGTCCTTTTTGATTCAAGTTTTTAGCTAGAGCATTAATTTTTCATATTTAGTGTGGAAATTTTCCTTACTTGTAGAATGCTCTCTTTGTATGCTTTGGTGAATCTAAGGCCAAGCACTTCCAATATTTCGTTCATCCATGCACATAATGTTTTAATTTTTACTTGTGGACAAGCAAAAGCTTAAGTGTGGAGGAGTTTGATAAGTGCTTGTGCGATTGGAATGCGAAGCACTTTTTTCTTATGTTGAGCATTAATTTTCTCGGGTTTTAATGCTAATATGGGTGTATTTATGTTACTTTTATGCAGGTATGGTTGTGAAGCCGATTATGAGAGAAAGAAGCCAATGTGGGTCGTAATGCACTAATTTGGAGGAAATCTTTCTAAGGTTCGAACGCGAAGACATAGGTCGGGTTCCAGATGCAGGAATGTGTGCCAACTTCCTTATACTTGAGTTAGCACAACTGTTTGGAGGGGCATAAGGGCAGTCACATTTAAGCATTCTGACTTGTGCATATAGAACAAGATCTCCACCAACATGTCCATTATTAAAGAAGCAAGGTGATCCACGACGTAAATGTGTGCCCGTTTGCATTACATCGATGAAAGTATGGATTCAGGAGTATTTCAGGCCGGTAGTGTAGTAGTGTATTGTAGGAAACACTGCAACAAAAATACTTCAGCAACACTATTTACATCTGGCCGAGAAAATAGGAAAATAGAGAATCCACACCGGCGTGTTGAAATTCCACACGCATGTGTGAAAAATCCACAGGGGTGCCCACATGGGTGTGTGGATTCCCGATTCTAGCCCTTTAAAAGTCTATTTCAGCCCCGATTTTAGCATTCTTTTCTCCATCTTTTTCCCTATCTTCTCTTCCACCTTTCCCCATCTTTGGAGTCACCGGCGGCTAGGGTTTGGAGAGGCTTTGGCAAGGCTTTAGAGAGATTTGATGGCCTTCGACACCGCGTTTCCTTCGGAAGAGAGCTATTGGGGGAGCTTTTGTCCGCACCGATCCGGCGAAGTGTGCCCTAGGTTTAACAAGGGACCTTTGAAGAAGACGCGGTTGATCCACAAGACCTTCGACATGAGCACAACGGGTTTTTCATTCATGGATTGCATCTCTTTACTTTTGATTTCATTATCTATTGTATTTTGCTCCATGGAGAGCTAAACCCCTAGTAGGGTATTTGTGAACCCTAGGATGTATTCATTTCATTGAATCTCTTTATTATGCTTTCAATTAATTGATGTTTATTGTGAGTTCCAATCTTGTTGCCGTGATTGTCTGAATACTCCCCTAGAGTGACATTAGGGTTGAGAGTTCTTGATGGTAACTCTTGTGAGTGAGTGACACACCACGAGAGTTAGACAAACCTAGATTGAAGAAGGTTGAGAAGGTGAGTCGAGAGGTAGCAGAGCGTCCCCTATCTCCTCCGGTGTGATCTATCCTACCTCCACACTCCAAGAGTTCTTTGCGGCCATAGTAGACTGAATGGGCTAAGGGATGACCTTCCGCTGGGGCTTAGTTGCTAGTGCAACGGAGTGAAGTGTTGAAATGATTTTAGCATGTAGGGATTAATTGTGGGTAGGGACTTTCCACCTGGACCAAGGGTTAGGTTTATACATGGGAATAGGGTTTATCACTTGGAATCCCTAGAACTCATTGCAATTCTATACGAGTGCGAGGTTGAGTGGTTATTCAATTTCTGCTCCGGGACATGTGTAGAGTTAGGCATGGTTGACCTTAGATTTGGGACCATGTATTAAAGGATATCCATGAATCATTAATGCATTAGTTAGAATGCATAATAGGGGGTTTTGCACTTGTAATGATTGTCCTATGCGGAACAATATCCGAGTACCTCATTTATCGTCGATTGGCTCCCCTATCTTTTACTTGCGCCTCCTTTATCTTTTCTTATTTTCATTTAAATGGATTGTTTTTCACATCACTTTCAACATTATTTCATTCTAGTTAAATATCAATCTTGGTGGTTCTAAGCACTATTCCCTGTTGATTCGACTACCCTCTCACCAGGGTATTATTACTTCGACACCATTGCACTTGCGGTTTACACGCATATTGGGTCGTGTCACAAATCATGTATATAAAATCAACCACAAGGATTAATAAAACATGCATGCCATGGGAACGCAAGATTAGAACTCAAATCAACTCAGATTTAATAGAAAACATAAAAGATATAAATACAAAAGATAAGATCCTAGGGTTCATATACCCAAATACCTACTAGGGTTTAGCCCTCCATGGAGCAAGTTACATAACAAAGATTAATACAATGAATAACAATGTAAACCATAGAAAAAAATCACCTTGAATTCGTAATGATAGCCTTGATGGGTTGCTCAACGTTTTGAAGAATCCTTCTCCGAAGCTAGGTTACCGAAGGCCCCCACGATGCTATGACGAAGGAAAGATCGATCAAAGTTGGTGAAGAGCGGCCCCTAATCTTGCCAAAAACCACCTCTTGAAGTAGACACACGAGAAGGCATATGAGTGTGTGCCAACCTCTATTATGCTTGATGGAATATGTAACTTAGAGGGGCACAAAGGTAGTCACACTCATGTGTTCTTACTTATGCAAGGATACCAAAATTCCCGTCAAATGTGCTTTTACTTGAAGATGCATCGCAATCTACAGCATAGACGTGTGCTTGTTTATGTTGCCTCGATGAAAAGTGTGGATTTGGGAGTATTTTGGTAGAGTACTATATTAGGTTATAGTAGCTATCATGTCCGAATATGCGTGTAAACCTCAAGTGCACGGGTGTCGAAGTAATAATTACCCCGGTGAGTGGGTAGTTGAATCCACAAAAAATGGAAGTATTAGTATTAACCACTTCTTAGTTATCTAGTCAAATTCAATGAATATTGTGGAATGAACTAATTGTAAGAATTAATTAACAAATGAGTGAATGGACAAGAAAAGGACTAGAGGAGTTCTTAATCACTAAAGATGAGGTACTCGAGCAATGCTCCCCCTAGGATCTCTCATGAGGCTCAAAGTTCACTACATGTTCCTAAAGCAAGTCTATTGAGTTGAGGTAATCCAAGAATAACTGGTCCTTGTCTCCAAGCAACCGATACTAGTCCCCTACAAGGTCCGGGCAGAGAAATCATACAATCTCAACAACTTATAACCCATATGACCGTACTAAACCTTAGGGAAACCTAAGAGTGAGACCGATTTCTAAATATAGATCTAACCCTATTTCCCGGTGAAGGATCCCTAACCCCCTACAAGACTCCACCGGAGAAATTGAGCAATCTCATGCCTCACACCAAATATGGTTGCAAAGAGAAAAGAGAATATGGAGATAGGAAACATTCAATCGGAGTAGAAAGGAGACACTCCACTACCTCATTGCTCACCCTCTCAACCATCTTTAACCTTGAAGTTCTAACTTTAATGGAGACCTCTGACATCAAAATAATAGATCAAGCAATGTATATCAATAACAAAGATCAAAAACACATGCAAGCAATGAAATAACAAGGTTAAAACTGAAGGAATATAGAGTAAATCAATACAAAATCATATATCCTAGGGTTCACATACCCAAATACCTACTAGGGTTTAGCCCTCCATGGGCCTAGTTACAAAACAATGGTGAATACAATGAAAATCAATACAACCCTTAGATACAAACCCCTCGAATTCGTGCGGATTGGCCTTGATGAGTGATAAGTGCTCATGTGATAAGAATGCGAAGTGTTCTTTCCTTGTGATGAGCATTACTTAAATTGGGTTTTAGTGCTAATACTTGTGCATTTGTGTTACTTTCATGCATATAGGGTTGTGAAGCCGAATGTTAAAGAAAGAAGCTAATTTATATCGTAAACGCACTCTTTGGAGGAAATCTTGAGAAGGGTCAAACACGAAGTCATAAGTCGGGTTCAAGATACGAGAATGTGTGCCAACCTCTATGTATTCAAGCTAGCACAATGGTTTGGAAGGGCACAAAGGCAGTCACATTCGAGTATCCCAGCTTGTGCATTGATAGAAAGATCTTCACCAATGAGACTGGTTATTGAAAAAAACGCAAAGCGATCTACGACATAAACTTGTGCCCGTTGACATTACCTCAATGAAAACATGGATTTGGGAGTGTTCTAGAGTGGTACCGTAGCAGGATACTGTAGCAAACACTGTAGCAAATTATTATAGCAAGTACTGTTCACAGCTGGCCGAAAAAGAGAATTCCAGAGAATCCACAGACATGTGGAAATTATCCATGCCCGTGTGGAATTTTCACTGGCCAATGTTGCGAATCTACACGAGCATGTGGATACCTAATTCCAGCCCTATTTAAGCTGCGATTCAGCCCCGGTTTCAGCATTCTATTCTCCATTCTTTCCCAAGCTTGAGAGGAGGCTACGGCTAGGGTTTTAAGATGTAATGGCAAGTTTTTGGTGAGGTTTTTCAGCTTCGACATCACGCTCCACTTGGAAGAAGGTTATTAGGAGAGCTTTCCTCGGCATCGATTCAACGAGGTGTGTCCTAGGCCGAATACGGGGGCCTTTGGAGGAGACGAGGTTTCTCCACAAGAGCATCATCATGACTATCGAGGGGTTTTCTATGGATTACTTATTTTTACATTCGATTTCATTGTTGATTATAACTAGCTCCATGGAGAGCTAAACCCCCTAGTGGGTACTTGGATTTGTGAACCCTAGGATGTATATGGTTCATTAAACGTCTATTATGCTTTCATTAATTGATGTTATGACGGCTAAGGAACATATCAAAGTTGGTGAAGAACTCCACCCAAATTGGCAAAGACCTCCTTCTCAGACCCTAGCTGACTTGCCCTCCAAGTACTCGCTCTAAGCTCCGCAAAAAGTCCCCCAAATAATAGGGCAAATGGCCTATTCATAGCTCAAACCCACAACTATAACGTGCCCTCACGAGCCCGTGTGGATTTTCCATGCGCCCGCATGGGCTGGAGGAATTTCCACGTGGGGCGTGAATAACAATTTTACTATAGTACTACTACATTAATATTGCTACATTATTTTGCTACAGTACTTTCCTTCAGTGTTTTCCTTCATCGCGGTTGAAATATTCTTCCTCTTGAGGCCACATAATCGGGCACATGATCATGGGGTAGGCTAGAAGACTTTCTTCATCGACGTTTCTTTGAGAGGTCCTGCATTCTTCACAAAGAGGAGGAACATGAGGATGTGATTACCTTCATGCCCTTCCACTAGTGAATTAACTTGAATTTTCTTTGAAGTTGGCATACACTCCCACATCTGTGAACTCCTCTTATTTCTGAGTTGTCGAATTACACAAAAGCTCTCAACATCATGCCTTTCTAGCCTATCTTTGCTCCCTTTTACCTCTTCATGGCATCTATGACAAGGTCACCTTGCATATATCCCGCAAAGTGCACGGGTTTGTCGAAGTAATAATCCCAGGTGAGCGGGTATCGAATCCACTGGGAGTAGGGAATAAAAAATACTTAATTCGATTCTTAGCTATATAAAACATCAATGATAATGAGTGTGATAATGATTCAATTCTCAACAGTAAAAGTAACAAGTAAGAGCGCAAAAGTAAAGAAGGGGGTAAGGCAATCGATAAAGATAGGGTACCCGGATAATGCTCCACCTAGGATAATTGTTTCAAGTGCAAGAACCCTCTATTATGCTTCCTAATCAATGCAATAGTGACTCGTGGACATCCTTAATTACATAGTCCTAAATCTAAGATCAACTATGCCTAACTCTATACATGTCCCGGAGGAGAAATCGAACAATCTCAACACCTCGCACTCACATAGAGTTGCAATGAGCTCTAGGGATTCCAAGTGATAAATCTCTTCCTTATAATAGACCTAACCCTTTGGTCCAGGTGGAAGGTCCCTAACCACAATTGAGCCCTAGATACTAAGATCACCTCAACGCTTCACTCCATTGCACGCGCAACTAAGCCCAAGCAATGGTTCATTCCTTACACCATTCACTCTATTATAGCCGCAAAGAACTCGAGGAACGGAGGTAGAATCTATCATGCCAGAGGGGAAAGGGGACGCTCCTGTACCTCTTGACTCACCCTCTCAACCATCTCCAACCTAGCTTTGTCTAACGCTCGTGGTGTGTCACTCACTCACAAGGTTACCAATAAGAACTCTCAACCCTAGTGTCACTTTAGGGGAAATGTTCATACAATCAAGCATTCAAGGTTGGAACTCTCAATAAACATCAATTTATTGAAAGCATAATAAAGAGGTTCAAAGAAACAAATACATCCTAGGGTTCACAATACCAGAGTACCCACTAGGGGTTTAGCTCTCCATGGAGCTAAGTACAATCAAAGAAATAGAATGTAAAAGCAATGAATCCATAAAGAAACCCCCTGGATAGTCATGTCGATGGTCTTGTGGAAAGTCCTCTACTCGTCGTCCAAGGATTCCCTCATCCGGTATAGGATACTCCTCGACGGAAGCTCCCCTACCAACCTTCTTCCTAAGGAATGACAATGTCAGAGCCGTAGAACCTCTCCAAAACTTTGGCCAATACCCCTCGAAACCCTAGCCGAAGCCCTCTCGCAAGTTGAGAAAAAGATGGAGAAAAGAATACCAAAATCGGGGTTGAATCAGCTTTAAATAGGGCTGGAATCGGGCGACTACAAGGGCCTGGATGCTCCACGCGGCCGTGCAGAATTTCCACACGGGCATGGATAATTTCCACATGCCCGTGTGGACTCTCTGTTTCTCTGGTTTCTCGGCCGGCTGTGAACAGTGCTGCTGTAGTACATGCTGCAGTTTTGCTACATTTCTCGCTACAGTATTCGACCTGAATAGCTTCCCAATTCCATACTTTCATCGGGGTAACACAAACGGGCACAAGTTCACGTCGTGGACCACTTGCTTCTTCAATTGTATACACGTTGGTGGAGCTCTTGTTCTATGTGCGTAAGTCGGAATACTCGAATGTGACTGCCTTTGTGCCCCTCCAAATGGATGTGCCCACTCGAATACGAGGAGGTTGGCACACACTCTAGCATCTCACACCTGACCTATGTCTTCACGTTTGAACCTTAGCAAGATTTCCTCCAAAATTAGTGCATTATGATCCACATTGGCCTATTTTCTTCATACTCGGCCTCACAACCCTACCTGCATAAAAGTAACATAAAAACACACACATTACTGTAAAATCCCGAGAAAAGTAATGCTCAACATAAGGAATGAACGCTTCGCATTCGTATCGCACAAGCACTTATCAATCTACAATCTAATTGCACAGAAGAACACCCAATACACGAAACGAGACATAAACCATATATAAAATGATTCTCAATGTATGCAAAACACATATAAAAACATGTTTACTCAAGTACTTATCAGTAGTAAATAAATGTAGCAATTTACTATAGTAGTTATTGTTCACATGCCACTGAAAAAACCAAAATCTGCAGATTTATACAGGCGTATGGAAATTACATAAGCCCGTGTGGATTCCTGATCCCAGCCATATATAAAGTCGTGATTCAGCCAGATTTTAGAGTCTTTCTTTCCATCTTTTCTCCATCTTTTGAGAGGCTTGTGGCTAGTGTTTAGTGGGGCTTTGCCAAGGCTTTTGGAGTGGTTCTATGGCTTCGAAACTGTGTTTCTCTTGGAAGATAGTTATTGGGGGAGCTTTCTGATAAATGCTTGAGTAGACATATTTTTATATATGTTTTACATGCATTGAGTATCATTTTTACTATGGTTTATATCTTATATTGTGTATTTGGTGTTCTTTTATGCATATAGGTTGTGAATGCCTTGAAGAGTAAAAAGGAAGCAAAGATGGGCTTTAAAGACATAATGTTGGGAGTTCTTGTTCAATTCAAGGACCAAGACACGAGAGGAGTTTATAAACGTGGAGATGTGTGCCAACTTCCAAGAAGATTCAAGTCAATTCACTAGTTGGAATGGCACAAAGGCAGCCACATCTTCATGTTTCTTCTCTTTGTGAAGGTTGCAAGACCTCTCAAAGATACATTGCTGAAGAAAAGTTTTATAGCCTACCACATGGACGTGTGCAAGGACATGTGGCCTCAAGAGAAGAGTGATTGGACCGCGTTTTGTGAAAAGTACTGTAGCAAAATTATTGTAGCAGTACTGTATCAAAATTACTGTTCACGCACCCGCGTGAAAATTTCTGCAGCCCTCGCGGCCGCGTGGAAAATCCACACGGGCACGTGAGGGCACGTGACAGGCGCGATCTAATGCCTATAAATAGCCGTTTGCCCTATTCTTTCTCATCTTTTGTGCGGCTCTTGAGGGGTGAGACAGCTAGGGTTTGGAGAGGAGGTCTTTGCGGCTTTGGAGGTACTTCGTCACCAACTTTGATCGATTTCTCCTCCGTCATAGCATCAAGGAAGCCAACGGTGAACCTAGCTTCAGAGTGGGTCCTTCAAGACGTCGAAGCTCTCCATCAAGGCCATCAGTTCATATATAAGGGGGTTTATTTCTATGGTTTTAATGTACTTTCATTCATTGATGGTGTGTTTTGTATGTTGCTCCATGGAGAGCTAAAACCCTATAGGGTATTTGGGCTTGTGAACCCTAGGATTCTCATCTTTTGTGGATTTGCTTAGTGTTTCTATTTAATCCGAGTTTGATTAAGTTTTAATCTGGTATTCTCATTGCTTGCTTGTTTAATTCCTTATGGTTGATTAGATTTGCATGATTTGTTACTTTGATGTGAGAGAGGTCTCCATTAGAGTTAGAACTTCAAGGTTAAAGAGGGTTGAGAGGGTGAGTCATGAGATAGTGGAGTGTCCCCTCTCCCTTCCGATTGAGTGTATTCTATCTCCGTTCCTTAAGCTCTATGCAACCATATTTGGTGTGAGGCGTGAGATTAATAGATTTCTCCACCGGGACCTTGTAGGGGGTTAGGATCCTTCACCGGGAATTAGGGTTGGATCAATCTTTAGGAATCAGATACAACTCTTGGAATCCCTAGAGTGCTTTGCAGTCATATGTGGTGTGAGGTGTTGAGATTGAGCGATTTCTCCACTGGGACCTCGTAGGGGACTAGTATCGGTGATCAGGAGGCCGGATCCGATTATATTTGGATTTGCACGACTTACTTACTCATCATAGAAACACTTTGCTTATTCGGTACCTAATACCTGAATCCTAGGGGGAGCATTGCCCGAATACCCCACTTTTACTGATTGAGATCTCCATCCATTTAACCCTTGCATATTCATCTCCGGTATTCACTTCTTCGCACATTAGATCATGACACCTTTCCATTTATCATTAGGTTAGAAAGCAGAGAAGAAGTTAGTACTAGTAGCCCTGTTCCCTGTGGATTCGACTACATTCTCACCGGGGTAATTATTACTTCGACACCCGTGCACTTACGGTACATACACGCATATTCGAGCGTGTCACTTTCATCGGCACCGAACAGAAGAGGTGTGCCCTAGGCTTGACAAGGGAACCTTTGGAGTGGATGAGGGTACTCCAGAAGACCATCGACACGTATACCATGGGTGTTTTTCTTATGGATTACATATTTTTACTTTCGATTTCATTATTGATTCTATCTTGCTTCATGGAGAGCTAAACCTCCTAGTGGGTAATTGGACTTGTAAACCCTAGGATGCTATAGTTTCATTGACCTTTTATTATGTTTTCCTTAATTGATGTCTTTAATTGAGTTCGAATCTTGTGGATGCTTGTTGAATGATTTATCACTTAGAGTGACACTAGGGTTGAGAGTCTGATAAGTGCTTGTGTGATATTAATACGAAGCATTCTTTCCTTATGTTGAGCATTACTCTTCTCGGGTTTTTACACTAATATGTGTTTTTATGTTACTTTCGTGCAGGTAGGGTTGTGAGACCGATTATGAAAGAAATAAGCCAATGTGGATCATAATGCACCGATTTTGGGGGAAATCTTGCTAAACTTCAAACGCGAAGACATAGGTTGGGTGTGAGATGCTAGAGTGTGTGCCAACCTCCTCGTATTTGAGTTGGCACATCCATTTGGAGGGGCACAAGGGCAGTCACACTCGAGCATTCCGACTTATGCACATAGAACAAGAGCTCCACCAACTTGTCTATCATTGAAGAAGCAAGTGATACATGACGTGAATGTCTGCCCATTTGCGTTACCCCGTTTGCGTTACCTCGATGAAAGTCGGATTCTATAGTAGCACTGTTCACAGCCGGCCGAGAAAATAGGAATTCAGAGAACCCACACGGGCATGAGGAAATTATCCATGCTCGTGTATAAATTCCACATGGGCTTGTGAAAGATCCACAGGCCCGTGTGGTCGCCCGATTCCAGCCCTATTTAAAGCCGATTCAGCCCCGATTTCAGCATTATTTTCTCCATCTTTTCCCCAACTTGAGAGAGGGCTTCGGCTAGGGTTTTTAGGGGTATTGGCTAGGGTTTTCGAGAGGTTCTACGGCACCAATCCGGCGAGGTGTATCCTAGGCCGGACAAAGGATCTTTTGCGACGAGGAGAGGACACTCCTTAAGACCATCGTCACGACTATCGAGGGGGTTTCTCTATGGATTCATTGCTTTTACATTCAATTTCTTTGATTGTACTTAGCTCCATGGAGAGCTAAACTCCTAGTGGGTACTTGGGTATTTGTGAACCCTAGGATGTATTTGTTTCATTGAATCTCTTTATTATGCTTTCAATTAATTGATGTTTATTATGAGTTCCAACCTTCAATGCTTGATTGTATGAACATTTCCCCTAGAGTGACACTAGGGTTGAGAGTTCTTGTTGGTAACCTTGTGAGTGTGTGACACACCACAAGCATTAGACAAAGCTAGGTTGGAGAGGGTTGAGAGGGTGAGTCGAGAGGTACAAGAGCGTCCCCTTTCCCCTCCCACGTGATAGATTCTACCTCCGTTCCTCGAGTTTTTTGCGGCCATAATAGAGTGAATGGTCTAAGGGATGACCCTCCGCTGGGGCTTAGTTAAGCGTGCAACAGAGTGAAGCATTGAGGTGATCTTAGTATCTAGGGCTTAATCGTGGTTAGGGACCTTCCGCCTGGACCAAAGGGTTAGGTCTATAATTAGGAAGAGATTTATCACTTGGAATCCCTAGAGCTCATTGCAACTCTATTCGAGTGCGAGGTTGAGAGGTTATCTAATCTCTACTCCGGGACATGTATATAGTTAGGCACAGTTGACCTTAGATTTGGGACTATATATTTAAAGATTTCCAGGACTCACCATTGCATTGATTAGAAAGCATAATAGAGGGTCCTTGCACTTGAAATAATTATCCTAGGCGGAGCATTATCTGAGTACCGCATCTTTACCGATTGCCTTACCTCTTCCTTTACTCGTGCTCTCTTACTTATTGCTTTTACTTTGAGAATTGAATCACTGTCACACTTATCACTATTGATCTTTCACATAGCTAAGAAGTGGATTAAGTGTTTTTACTCCCTACTCCCTCTGGATTCGATACCCGCTCATCCGGGATTATTCCTTCGACAAACCTCTGCACTTGCGGGATATACGCAAGGGGACCTTGTCAAGTTTTTGGCGCCGTTGCCGGGGAGTAGGCTTTTAGAGATACTTTGCACCTTTTTTTCTTAGCTATTTCACCATACATTCTATTTCATATCTTCTTATTCTATCATTGTTATGATTTCTTTTTCTTTCTTTTTAGGTGCAGCTCTAGGTTTTGACCCGAGGGAATCCCTCAATACTGATTAAAGGAGATCCTGATCTTGAACATACACTTAGAAGGAAAGGGAAAGAGCCTGTGCAATAATAGTCTAATTTAGCTGATTTGGAAGTGAAAGAATCTGAAAACATGGCAGAACATAATGAGCAATAGTGAACATTATCTGATTATGCCAGACCTTCAGTGTTGTTGACAAAATCGAGTATTGCGCATCGCCCGATTACAGCTCAGAACTTTGAGTTGAAGCCGGCATTCATCCACATGTTGCAGCAATCCGCACAGTTCAACGGTTTGGCCGATGAGGATCCAAACAGTCATATACAGAGTTTTCTTAAGGTGTGTGATATGCTGAAGATAAACGGAGTGACGGATGATGCCATCAAGTTGAGAGCCTTCCCATTTTCCCTAAAGGAGAAAGCGAAGCAGTGGCTACACTCATTACCTAGAGCATCGATGACCACATGGGAGGAGATGGTAGAAGCTTTTCTTGCCCGTCATTTCTCTCCCAGAAAATCTGCAAAGCTTAGGAATGAGATCTCATCCTTTGTTCAGTTGGAATTGGAGTCTCTATTTGAGACATGAGAAAGGTTCAAGGAGCTCCTGAGAAAGTGCCCCCAACAAGAATTCCCGGAGTGGATGATTGTTCAGACCTTTTACAATAGTTTGAACCCGAGTACAAGGCAACTCTTATATGCGGCAGCAGGAAGTACCTTAGGTAGCAAGACCCCCGATGAGGCCCATCAGTTAATTGAAGAAATGGGGTTAAACAACTACCAATGGAATGCTAGGAAAAAGAAAAAAGTGGCCGATCTCCATGAAATAGATGCGGTAACTTCATTGGTGGCTCAAGTGGAAAATTTGGGTAAGAAGTTAGATCTTCTAACTTCGAACTGAGTGGTGGCCATGACTAATTGCACCGGGTGTGGTGGAGGACATGCTGCCTCCGATTTCCTGATCTCTATCAGTGATGTTTCTTCGGTGGAGAACGTTGATTTTGTAGGTAATGGCATGAGACCTCAAGGAAACTCATATAGCAATACCTACAATTCGGGTTGGAAGAATTATCCCAATTTCTCATGGAGTAATCAGGGTCCACAAAAGGCCATGGGGCCACCGGGTTTCCACAACAACAACAAGCCCCTCAGGTGGAAAACAGAGTCTCAGGTTTGGAAACCCGAATGAATGACTTAGAGAAGCACTTGACTAGATTTGTGCAATCTGCAAATACAAGGTTTGAATCAGTCAAGGCTACACTTCGCAACCACACCGCCTCTTTGCATAACCTTGAAAATCAGGTGGGGCAAATTGCGAAGTCTCTTTCTGAAAGGCCATATGGAAGCTTGCCGAGCAATACAGAGACCAACCCTACAAAGCATGTGAAGGCGATCACTTTGAGAAGTTGTCGTGAGGTTGAAGGTAGGCTTCCGAGTGAGAAGCCAAAAGAATACGCAACTGAGGTTATAGAGGTAGATGAGGGGACAAGTAAAGAGAGAGAGGTGGCACCCCCACCTTTCAAGCCAAGAATCCCTTATCCCTCTAGATTGAAAAATGACCAAGGGAATGAACAGTACAAGAAGTTCCTGAGTTTGTTCAAACAACTCCATGTCAATATTCCATTTGTTGAGGCATTGGCCCAAATGCCTCAGTATGCGAAGTTCTTGAAAGACTTGTTGATTAACAAGAGGAAGTTGGAGGAAAGTGCTTCAGTGATTTTGGATGCTTCATGCTCGGCGGTATTGCAAAAGAACATGCTGAACAAGAAGAAAGACCCAGGAAGCTTCATCATTTGTGTAATATTGGCAATCTAGGTGAAAAAATGTCATTGGCGGACTCAGGGGCCAATATCAACGTTATGCCATACACCTTCTATCAAAAGCTAGGCTTGGGCTAGCCTAGGCCTACTCAGATGACTTGGCAACTAGCGGACCGAACAGTGCGACATCCGAGAGGCATCATTGAAGACGTGCTTGTCAAGGTGGACAAGTGCATTTTTCTGGTTGACTTTGTAGTGTTAGATGTCTATGAGGATGCGGATATACCCTTGATACTTGGGAGACCGTTCTTGCGGACTTCCAAAGCATTGATTGATATGGACGGCGGAGAGCTCACATTAAGAGTTGGAGATGACAAGCTCACATACCGCCTTGCTGAAGCCATGCGGCATTCTCTTGATTTCGATGATACTTTATACTTTCTAGACACTACTGATAAGATTGTTGATGAATACATGCAGGAAATGTTCAATCCGGATCCGTATGAAAGTTTGTTCGACCAAGAGGAGGGATTTGAAGATGTAATGATACTTGGATCAACGGAAGAAGTACCACGTACTCCAGGGATCCTGAAAAAGGTGCTCCAGAAAATGAAGAGGCTAGGAGATGCCACCGGAAATACTCCAAGGCTATTGGAGACGTCCGTGAACGGAAGGAGTTGGATGAATCATTGCTAGGTGGTCCCAAGCCCGATAATACACCCTCTACTTTCAATAGATTTTGCTCATCATGCTTTCAAGTCATGGGTAAGAGGGAAACCTTCATCTATGAACCCCCGTGAGGTAAGACAAGGTACGTCAAGCTTAGTGACATTAAACAAGTGCTTCTTGGGAGGCAACCCAAGTGTTTACTGTTTTTCTTAGTTGAATAATGTAGTGTTTTGCATGAATAAATTGTGGAGTGTTGGTGTCTTGATTTTTAGATGCTTGTGCTGCGATTTATCCTACCTCTATTTCCTAGAGTTCTTTGCTTTCACAATAGAGTGAAGTGCTAATAGAGGAACTCCACTGAAGACTAGTTGTGTGAGCAACAAAGTGAAGCGTTGAAGTAATGTTTAGTATCCGGGGCTTAATCGTGACTAGGGGTCTTTCACCGGGACCAAAGGGTTAGACCTACATATAGGAATATTGTTTATCACATGGAAACCTAGAACTTCTTATAACTTTCCATAGCGCTAGGTGTTGAGACTATGCGATTTCTCCACCGGGACATAGTGTAGAGTTTGTCATGGTTGACCTTAGGTTTAGGACCGTATATTTTAGGATTTTCATGACTCATTAAGAATCAGTTAGGAGACATAATAGTTGGTCTTGCACTTGAATTAATAATCCTAGGGGGAGCAATGCCCGAGTACCCCACTTTCTATCGATTGCCTTTTCTCTCATTTTATAGTCTCTCTCTTTCTTATTTTCTTTAGTCTCGTTTACATTGATTTTATCCACACCATTATTATTTCATCTTCTTTTAGTTAAATAGTAATTGTTGTGTTTCTATTCACTATTCCGTATGGATAAGATAACCCACTCACCTTGGATTTATTACTTCGATAAATTCGTGCACTTGCGGGTGACACGCAATTGGTATGTCAAGAACCTTAGTTGCTTTACCTTTTGAATGCTCGCAAAAAGTCCCGCAAAAAGTCTCTAACGAATAGGGCAAATGCCCTATTTATAGTCATAAACCGCGACTGTCACTTGTCTTCATGAGTCCACATGGAATTTCCACGTGCTAGCGTATGTAGCAAGAATTTCCACGCTGTCATGTGGAATAGTGTTTTTGTTATTATATTTCTACAGTAAAATATTACAATATCTCTTCAAAAAAGTGGTTCAAACACTATTCTCTTAAGGCCACATGGTCGGGCACACGTCCATGTGGTAGGCTGTAAGACTTTTTTTTGTTGACTTATCATTTGAAAGGTCTTGCATTCTTTACAAAGAGAATGAACATGGAGATGTGACTATCTTTGTGCCCTTCTAACTGGCAAATAGGCTTGAATCCTCTTGGAAGATGGCACACACCTCCATTTTCATGAGCTCCTCTTGTGTATTAATCCTTGGATTGAACAAGAACTCCCAAAATGTGTCTTTATAGCCTATATTTGTTTCCTTTTATTCCTTCAAGGCATTCACAACCTAATTGCACAAAAGAACACCAAATACACTATATGAGACATAAACCATGATAAAAAATGATGCTCAATGCATGTAAAACGTATAGGAAAGTATGTCTACTCAAGCATTTGTCATCTTCCTTATCAGCTTTTAGTCTAAAAGGGTAAGGAACTAGGGTTTTATATTCTTGAACTGTGGGTCGAACTAGTGATGACTGTTTTAGTCATTCCTCAATTGCATCCTCTTTCTCCTCCATTGATTATTATGAAGTACTAGGGCCTTCTCGTATGGTTACCCTCTCTATCATGACACTAGGACTCCGAGTGGCCCTTGCCTCGATGGTCTTACCACTACAGAGTGAAATACCCTTAAGCTGGTCGCTTGGGTTTGATTCACTATTTCCTGGTAGGCTTCCTTGAGGTATTTCGGTACTAGCTCTTGGCAATTGTCCATTCGTGCATTATTACTAGTCATATATTTGGCCAAAATATCTTTTGTTTACATTTTCCTTTTAGACTGTAGTTCTTAGGACTGGTATTGGTAGTTCTATTACAGATGAAGCCTCTACTGCTGACCTTGACTCCAGGAGAAGTTAGGATTGTTCCTCCACCTTGGTTGTAGGTGATGCTATATGGGTTATTATGGTTCTTCTGACTTCTTCTGATATAGTTAACCCATTCCATAAGAGCTAATGCTTACCTTACATTCAGGCACTAGGATGCTCCATGCCATCGTCCACAAATTTATCAAAATAAAATGACCCTGGAATTCAAGCTGGCACCCAAACTATTGCTCACGAGTAGATCCAGTTTTCCTGTGAGTACATCTATTTTGCTGCCAAAGTGATATCTGTGTCTATCTTATACAAGTTGTTTACCTTTAGCTGTCTCCCTCTTAAACTACATCGTGATTCATTGTTTCCCATGTCTTTGAATAAATGTTCTACTTCTTCAGGATACTTATTACTAAGAGATCCTCTGACTGCTCTGTTAATGATCTGCTTTGTCTTGTAGTTTAACCTATTGTACAAAATTTATAATCTCATCCATGAAGTGAATCCATGATGCGGGCACCACCTAAGAATGTCCTTGAATCGTTGATGTGCCTCGAACAGTGTTTCTGATTCTCCTTGCTTAAATGTCAAGATCTTCTTCCTAATCTTTGCTGCCTTACTGGGTGGGAAATATCATCCAAGGAATTTTTCTACTAAATCGTTCCATGTCTTAATCTAGCCTGGTGCTAAGGATGTAAGATACCGGTATGCCGAGCCTTTCAAACTGAAAGGAAAGAGTCACAATATGATCGCGTCATCTATCACTGTGCTTATCTTGAATGTTAAATAGTTCTGCAAAAAATTTGAGAGATGGGCATTTGGGTCTTTATGCACTAGATTATCAAACTCATATGAGTTATGAATCATCCTAATAGTGTTAGCTTTGATTTTGAAGTTATTAGCTACTACTGCTAGGGATTGCACATTGAATCTTACCCTGTAAACTACTGCTGGGGCTTGCACACTGAATCTTACCCTGTAAACTATGGCCTCTCATACTCTGATAGTGTTATTCTTGGTTTAACCATATTTGCAAATTCTACGCTGTTACTATCACAATCCACTTCCATAACTAGCCTCTTTTGGAGTCTCCTCAACAATGTTAGGGTTCTCTCTACTTCGCTGCTTCCTTCTACTAAATCAATAGGATTAGCTCTGGTCATGAACAATCATCTGTATAAGAGAGTAGTAGCAATAAGTCTTCAATATTGTCTAAATATAATAATACAATAAAAATAAGATTGGTTAATAAACTAAGCTACAAGTTTTTTTAGAATCTCTCAATTGTGATTCCTCGGCAACAGTGCCCAAAACTTGATGGATGCTTATGGATCTGTCAATTCTGCAATTATATAAGCATACAAATATGCACATAATACTACAGATGGTCCGTGATACCGTAAGTGCATGGGTCATCAAGTAATACCTCATGGGTGAACACGAGGGTCGTATTTCCCTATGAATAGCGAGAGGCTCCCATTGCTTCCTTTTCACTTTATCAATAGCCTAATTGTTTATGCTTTTTCTTTAGTTTACTTCTACAATACTATTAAACAATACAATTGGAGACGTCATTAACACACTTAGAAGGAGTTGGGAGTATGTACTATAGTTATTGTTTTTATTAATTATGCTAGGTGATAAGTGCTTGTGTATTAGTAATACGAAGTATTTTTTTCTTACAATGAGCATTACTTTTCTCAGATTTTATTGCTAATACATGTGTATTTGTGTTCTTTTGTGTATGTAGGGTTGTGGAGACAAGTATAGAAGAATGAAGCCAAAGTAGATTGCGTTTGCATTTTAATTGATGGAATCTTAGAGTGAACAAACGTGAAGACACAAGTTGTGCTCAAAGACTTGTGAGTGTGTGCCAACCTCCGTTGTATTCAAGGAAATATGCAAATTGGAGGCTCACAAAGGCAATCACACTTATGTGTTTCGATTGTTGTGGCGCACAAAGGCAATCACGCTCATGTGTTCCGATTGCTGTTCTTGGAGATTTGATTTCCTAGAGATTAGATTTACTATTCATAGGCCGCAGAAAATCGATTCGCTGGAGATTCACATGGGCGTGTGGAAATCCCGATTCTAGCCGCATTTAAGTCATGATTTCAGCCCGATTTCATAATTCCTTTTTCCATATTTTGTCTATCTTTTCTCCACCTTCGGAGGTGCCTGCAGGTAGGGTTTGGAGAGGTTTTAGCTTGACATTTAGAGAGGTTTATGGCCTTTGACACCATGTTTTCTTCGCAAGAGAGTTATTGGGGCAGCTTTCGTCGGCACCGATCCGATGAGGTGTGCCCTAGGCTTGACGAGGGAAACTTTGGAGAAGACGCGGTCACTCCACAAGACCATCGACACGAACAGCAAGGGGGTTTTATTCATTGATTGCATATTTTTACTTTTTGATTTCATTATTGATTGTATTTTGCTCCATGGAGAGCTAAACCCCTAGAAGGTAATTGGACTTGTAAACCCTATGGTGATGTTGTTTCTTTGATCTTTTATTATGCTTTCTTCAATTGATGTTTTAATTAAGTTCTAATTTTGAATTCTCATTGAGTTGATTTTCCCTTAAAGTGACACTAGGGTTGAGAATCCATTTTGGTAATTCTTGTAGATGAGTGACACACCATGATGGTTAGATAATGGTAGATTAGAGAGGGTTGTGAGGATGAGTCAAGAGGTAGCGAAACTTCCCCTTCCCCCTCCGTCGTGATTGATCCTACCTCCATGTTCTAAGAGTTCTTTGCAGTCACAATAGAGTGTAGTGCTAAGAGACGACCTCCACTGGTCTTGGTTGCATAAGCAACAGAGTGAAGCATTAAAGTAATCATTAGTATTTGGGGCTTAATTGTGACTAGGGGTCTTTCGCATGGAACAAAGGGTTAGATCTATTTTAGGAATAGGGTTTATCACTTGGAATCCCTAGAGCTTTAAGCAACCTGGCACACTATGAGGTCTTGAGACTAAGTGATTTCTCCATTGGGGCATAGTATAGGGTTAGTCATGGTTGACCTTAAGTTGTGGGACCATGTGTTTATGGATTTCCATTACTCGTTAGACATCAGTTAAGAGACATAATGATTGGCCTTGCATTGAATCAACAGTCCTAGGGTGAGCAATGTCCGTTTGACCTATTTATTATTCATTACCTATAATTTCTTTTATTCGCGCCTAGTTCTTCTTTTACTCGGACAATGCTCCCCCTAGAACTAATGCTTCAAGTGTAAAACCTACCATTATACTTTCTAATTAATAATCAATGAGTCATGGAAATCTTAAAGCACATGATTCCAAACCTAAGGTCACATGTGACTAACCCTACACTCTGTCCCAGTGGAGAAATCACTCAGTCTCAACACCTCACACTGAACAAAGTTGCATGGACTTCTAGGGATTCCAAGTGATAAACCCTATTCCTATGTGTAGATCTAACCCTTTGGTCCAGGTGAAAGACACATAGTTACAATTAAGTCCCATATACTAAAGTCACTTCAACACTTCACTCTGTTGCTCGCACAACTAAGCCCCAGCGGAGTTCATCCCCTAGCACTTCATTCTATTATAACTATAAAGAACTCTAGGAAATGGGGGTAGGATAAATCACACCGGAGGGGAAAGGGGACGCTCTGCTACATCTCGACTCACCCTCTCAACCCTTTCCAATCTAGCTTTGTCTAACACTCATGGTGTGTTGCCCATCCACAAAGATTACCAATATTGACTCTCAACCCTAGTGTCACTCTAAGGGAGAAATTATTCAACAAGCATTCAAGATTGGAACTTAAATAAAAGCATCAATTAAGAAAAGCATAGTGGAAGGTCAATGAAACAATAACATCATAGGGTTTACAAAATCCAAGTACCCACTAGGGGGTTTAGCTCTCCATGGACCACAATACAATCAACAATGAAATCGAAAGTAAAGATAAGCAATCCATAGGAAACCCCTTGGTATTTATGTCGATAGTCTTGTAGAGTAGCCTCGTCTTCTACAAAGGTCCCCTTATCTAGCCTAGGGCACCCCTGTCGGATAGGTGTCAATGAAAGCTCCCCCAATAACCTTCTTCCAAGCAAAACACGGTGTTAAATCCGGAGAAACACTCTAAAGATATGCCAAAAGCCTCTCAAAACCCTAGGCGACGACCTCTCAAAAGATGGAGAAAAGTTGGAGAGAAGAGGGAAAGAAGATCCCGAAAATCGGGCTGAATCACCGCTTAAATAGGGCTGGAATCGGGCATCCACACGGGCCTGTGGAATTTCCACACGGGCGTAGATAATTTCCACACCCCCATATGGATTCTCTGGAAACTTGATTTTAAGCCGGCTGTGAACAGTACTGGTATAATATCTTGCTACATTGATTTACTACAGTAAGCTGCTACAGTACTATGCCGAAACACTGTCAATCCCACAGTTTTCATCGAGGTAACATAAACGGGCACACGTTTATGCCTAGATCGTAACTCTTCTTCAATCAAAAGCCTCACTGGTGAAGATCTTGCTATCAATGCACAAGTCAGGATACACAAATGTGGCTACCTTCGTGCCCCTCCAACTCATTGTAATGTCTTGAATACATGGAGGTTGGCACACATTAACCTATCTTAGAGCCCCACTTGTGTCTTCTCGTTTGTTCCTTCCAAGATTTCACCAAACAGTGCATTCACGATCAACTTTTGGCTTCCTTTCTCAAAACATAGCTTCACAACCCTATATGCGCAAAAGAACACAAATACACATGTATTAGCACTTAAACCTGATAAAAGTAATACTCGTTGTAAGGAAAGAACACTTCGCATTCTTAACACACAAGCACTTATCAAACTCTCCCATACTTAAGCTTTGGCTTGTCTTTAAGCAAAGAAATAAAACATTGAAGCGTAGAAGAATTAAAGATTGAAAGTGCTCGGCCTTAGGTTCACCAAAGCATGCAAGTAGAGCATTCTACAAGTATGGAAAATTTTAACACTAAATACGAAAAAAAAAAATCAATGCTCTAGCTAAAAACATGAAAGGACAACAACCCGAAATTGTGTAAGTGTGTGTAAACTCGCTCAATTCAATGTAAAGTATACTCCTTAAAGTTCTAAGTATAAGGAACTTATTTAACTTCAAAACATAACAAACCAAAAAGGTGGTAGTAGATTCACACATCCTCTAAGGTAGCCTTTTCCGAAGCGGCCACTAAGCTGGCTTTCACAGTTTCGAGGTGGTAGCTCTTTCCACCAGGGTGTTAGCTTTCACTCATACCATGAGATAGCTCTTTCTCTCATTAGGGCATAACTAGTATCCGACTTATGAGAGTAGCTTCATACTTCATAGGTGGTAGCTCTTTCCACCCTAAATGCACAACTAAATCATATATTTTCTTTCTTTTCTTTTTTCCAAATTTTTTTTTTCAGCAAAATAAAACAAGAAAAAAAAACTAACTAGTCCCTTAAACATCAAACTTGAGTTTCCAGAAGAGTTTCATGAGTGAGTGTTGCAATAAGTGTCAATCGGGCAAAAATTCCTAGAAATTCAGGTAAAACCTAGAGCATGAGAACATTCAATGTTAAAAATTCTAATAAACTCAAAAATATAAACATTGCAACTAAGGTGAACCGCCATTGGCTACGTGAGCATGTATATCGATCAAAAACTCATGTAAAAGACATGTGCAGCGTGAACTCCCTCCCGCCCCCCACCCACACTTAAGATGTACATTGCCCTCAATGTACACATGCAAGCACCATAAAAAGTATAGTAATCAAGAAAAATATGTGGGAATGGGCAATCGAAACAATATTCCCCTAACTCCTAGTGTTGCGTTTGATGGACCTAAATCCTTGGGAGTAAAGTTCCAACGGGTTATGAAGCATACACGGCCCACTTTGGCTGTGCCAATGACCAGTTCTCAATTCCCATACAGGAAAGACCATCTACACGCATACACAAGAGGTTAAATGAAGCTCAATAAAAAAACAACTCGAGTACATAAAAGATAAAGCAATGAAATACATCTCAAAAAAAATAAAAGATAAACTCAGAAGGAGGATCCTTTCTGAGTGTACAATACAAAATAAAATGCAGAAATAAAGAAAAATATAAAGTCAAAGTAAAGCAAAGACGCATCAAGCATCGGTGTTATCCTATGTCGGCTCTATTGGTGCTGCTAGCGGTGGTGGACTAGGTGGATCGATCGGAGCATGAACCGATGATGATGGTGCTGGAGTAGCCGGACGGGTCTGGGGTATAATCACAAATAGTGTTCTCGGGTCTCTCACTAGCAATTGCTGTAAAATGTCAAAACGAGCCATGAACTCAGTGTGTTACACTGCCTGTGTCGCACGGACCTCAGTAATCTCAGTTTAGAGTACACCTACAGCACTCTCAAGCCTCTCAAAATGATCATAGGCTTGAGAGCAGCCTGAGGAACCTCTACTTTGTCGGCTCTACTGTGCTGCAGGTGTCTCCTCTGTCTTTGTGTGCTCTGGCTGTGGTTCGAGAGCGACCTGAGGAACCTCTACTTTGTCATCTCTGTCCTCCACTATCTCTAGTGTAGGTCTAATCAATGCATACTGATAAGTGCTTGAGTAGACATATTTTTATATATGTTTTACATGCATTGAGCATCAATTTTAAAATAGTTTATATCTTATATTGTGTATTTGGTGTTCTTTTATGGATATAAGTTGTGAATGCCTTGAAGAGTAAAAAGGAAGCAAAGATAGGCTATAAAGACACAATGTTCGGAGTTCTTGTTCTATTCAAGGACAAAGACATGAGAGGAGTTCATAAACGTGGAGATGTATGCCAACTGCCAAGAAGATTCAAGTCAATTCACTAGTTGGAAGGGCACAAAGGCAGCCACATCTTCATGCTCCTTCTCTTTGTGAAGATTGCAAGGCCTCTCAAAGATACGTCAATAAAGAAAAGTTTTATAGCCTACCACATGGACGTGTGCCCGAACATGTGGCCTCAAGAGAAGAGTGTTTGGACCGTGTTTTGTGAAAAGTACTGTAGCAAAGCAACACAACAAAATACTGTAGTAATTTACTGTTCACGGGCCCGTGTGGAAATTCCACCCGCTCGCGTGGAAATTCCTATAGCCCACGCTGGCGCGTGGAAAATCCACATGGGCGCGTGGGGGCACGTGATAGACTCGGTCTAAGGCCTATAAATAGTTGTTTTGCCCTATTTTTTCTCATCTTTTGTGCGGCTCTTGAGGGGTGAGACAGCTAGGGTTTGGAAAGGTGGTCTTTGCGGCTTTGGATGTGCTTCATCACCAACTTTGATCGATTCCTCCTCTGTCATAGCATCAAGGAAGCCACCGGTGAAACTAGCTTCAGAGTGGGTCCTTCAAGACGTCAAAGCTCTCCATCAAGGCCATCATTTCATATATAAGGGGGTTTATTTCTATGGTTTTAATGTACTTTAATTCATTGATGGTGGGTTTTGTATGTTGCTCCATGGAGAGCTAAAACCCTAGAGGGTATTTGGGCTTGTGAACCCTAGGATTCTCATCTTTTGTGGATTTCCTTAGTGTTTCTATTTAATTTGAGTTTGATTAAGTTTTAATCTTGATTGTCTAATGCTTGCTTGCCTTATTTATCTTTAGGTTATTTGGTTTGCATGATTTTTTAACTTGGTGAGAGAGAGAGGTCTCCATTAGGGTTAGCATCTCAAGATTGAAGAGGGTTAAAAGGGTGAGTCATGAGATAGGGAGCATCCCCTTTCTCCTCCGATTGGTGTATTCTATCTCCGTTCCCTAAGCTCTATGCTACCATATTTTGTGTGAGATGTGAGATTGAGAGATTTCTCTATTCGGACCTTGTAGGGGGTTAGGATCCTTCGTCGGGAATTAGGGTTGGATCAATATTTAGGAATCAGATACACCTCTTGGAATCCCTAGAGTGCTTTGGGGTCATATGTGGTGTGAGGTGTTGAGATTGAGCGGTTTCTCCACTGGGACCTCGTAGGGGACTATTATCGGTGATATGGAGGCAGGATCCGATTATTTTTGGATTTCCAGGGCTTAACTTACTCATCATAGAAACACTTTGCTAATCCGGTACCTAATACCTGAATCCTAGGGGGAGCATTACCCGAATACCCCACTTTTACTGATTGGCATCTCCATCCATTTCACCATTGCATATTCGTCTCCGGTATTCATTTCTTCGCACATTAGATCACCATACCTTTCCATTTATCATTAGGCTAGAAAGCAGAGAAGAAGTTAGTACTAGTAGCCCTGTTCCCTGTGGATTCGACTACCCGACTCACCGGGTATTTTATTACTTCGACACCCGTGCACTTGCGGTTCACACGTATATTCGGACATGTGTCACATACACTCCCGACTAACACCTACGAACCATCCCCATCAATCTCATAGTCTCTATGCCTAGGGGAGCAGGTACAGTCACCTTCTCGACCCCTTAGATCACATCAATTAAGCCCATATTGATGACTAACCTCATGATATAGAGACCAAAAAAGAGGGCACCTATCCTGGGACACTGCCCCTGATGTCGTATATACTCTGCCAGGATGTGTACCAAGTGTAGCGGTGTGCTTTGTACCATAGAGTATAGGTATAGCAGCTCCTGTCGACTGAGCCCACCAGTACTATCACCACGCCCATTCACTGACCTTCTCAAAATGGCGTGAATGTATCTGTAACTCTGCCGAGAGTGGCAGGTGGTCTTTGAAACTCCAGGCACATACTGTCCCTGTCCACAAAATGCTCTGTATGTGCGCTGTGGTATGAAACTCCCAGGATAATCTATGGGCAACTACTCATACTCCTCAGCCTCTGTCTATGCCGTATCATATAGCCCCATTGATAAGTGCTTATGCGATATGAAGGCGAAGCGTTCATTCCTTATGTTGAGCATTACTTTTCTCGGGTTTTTACACTAATATGTATGTTTTTTATGTTATTTTCCTGCAGGTAGGGTTGTGAGGCTGAGTATGAAGAAAAGAAGCCAATGTGGATCATAATGCACCGATTTTGGAGGAAATCTTGCTAAGGTTCAAACGCAAAGACATAGGTCAGGTGTGAGATGCTAGAGTGTGTGCCAATCTCCTCGTATTCTAGTTGGCACATCCATTTGGAGGGGCACAAGGGCAGTCACACTCGAGCATTTCGACTTATGCACATAGAACAAGAGCTCCACCAACTTCTCTATCATTGAAGAAGCAAGTGATCCACGACGTGAACGTGTCCCCGTTTGCGTTACCCCGATGAAAGTATGGATTCGGGAAGCTATTCAGGCTGGATACTGTAGCAGAGCGATATAGCAAGGCACTGTAGCACCACTGTTCATAGCTGACCGAGAAAATAGGAATTCAGAGAATCCACATGGGTGTGTGGAAATTATCCACGCCTGTGTGGAAATTCCACATGGGCGTTTGAAAAATCCACAAGCCCATGTAGTGGCCCGACTCCAGCCCTATTTAAAGCCGATTCAACCACAATTTCAGCAGTCTTTTTTTCTCTATCTTTTCCCCAACTTGAGAGAAGGCTTCGGCTAGTGTTTTGAAGGGTATTGGCTAGGGTTTTGGAGATGTTCTATGGCTCTGACATCGCGTGTCATTTGGAAGAAGGTTATTGGGAGAGCTTTCATCGGCACCGATCCGGCGAGGTGTATCCTCGGCCGGACAAAGGATCCCTTGCGACGAGTAGAGGACTCTCAACAAGACCATCGACATGACCATCTAAGGGGGTTTTCTATGGATTCATTGCTTTTACATTCTATTTCTTTGATTGTATTTAGCTCCATGGAGAGCTAACCCCTAGTGGGTACTTGGGTATTTGTGAACCCTAGGATGTATTCATTTCATTTAATCTCTTTATTATGCTTTCAATTAATTGATGTTTATTGTTAGTTCCAACCTTGAATGCTTGATTGTATGAACATTTCCCCTATAGTGACACTAGGATTGAGAGTTCTTGTTGCTAACCTTGTGAGTGAGTGACATACCACGAGTGTTAGATAAAGCTAGGTTGGAGAGGGTTGAGAGAGTGAGTCTAGAGGTACGGGAGCGTCCTCTATCCTCTCCGATGTGATAGATTCTACCTCCGTTCCTCGAGTTCTTTGCGGCCATAATAGAGTGAATGGTCTAAGGGATGATCCTCTTCTGGGGCTTAGTTGTGAGTGCAACGGAGTGAAACATTGAGGTGATCTTAGTATCTAGGGCTTAATCATGGTTAGGGACCTTCCACCTAGACTAAAGGGTTAGGTCTATAATTAGGAAGAGATTTATCCCTTGGAATCCCTAGAGCTCATTGCAACTCCGTACGAGTGCGAGGTGTTGAGATTGTTCGATTTCTCCTCCAGGACATGTATAGAGTTAGGCATAGTTGACCTTAGATTTGGGACTATGTAATGAAGGATTTCTACGACTCACTATTGCATTGATTAGGAAGCATAATAGGGGGTTCTTGCACTTGAAGCGATCGTCCTAGGCATAGCATTATCCGAGTACCCCATCTTTATCGATTGCCTTACTTTCTCATTTACTCGTGCTCTCTTACTTGTTGATTTTACTTTTGAGAATTGAATCATTGTCACACTTATTACTATTGATTTTTCACATAGCTAAGAAGCGGATTAAGTGTTTTTATTCCCTACTCCCCGTGGATTCGATACCCGCTCATCCGGGATTATTACTTCGACAAACCCGTGCACTTGCGGGATATATGGAAGGGGACCTTGTCACCCATGCAGATCGAAAACTGAGTCACAATCAAGCTTTGGTATTGTCTAAGGGCTCAAAACTGTATAGCTCCTATACTGTCAAAACTAGAATATGAGCGATTGAAGTCGAATGATGATAAAACCTCGAGTGTTAATGTGCGGATAGCAGGCTCTCTGATTGACAATAAATGGCCCCTATTGGCAACTACAAGCATATCCTCTATCTCCTCCACCATATCACCTGTCGTCTGGATCTATCTCAATGTGTCTATGTTGGGAAAAAATGACTATCCAAATCATAACTTTGACAAGCTCTCAAAGTGACCCTGGTGCTTGGGAATCACAAAATGCATGCTTTCAACCTCTGGCGATGATGCTCGGGGGCACTTGCAATCATGCTTCTTCGATCTAGGGGCCATATCTGCAAAATTAAAACAAAAAATTGATCAAAAGCATTCAAAAATTAATTTTGCAGAATTCCACATGGTCATGTGGGATTTCCACACGCCCGTGCGGATCCATGGGGTGTGAAAACCGCACGGCCGTGCCAAACTAAACCAAACATACACCTTTGTATCATTTCTAACTTTTTCTATGCATGCATAAACCTTATAAACATAGAAACTAAGTAACATTCATCATTTTAATCGATTAAAATCAATTTATAGTGAAGAAAAGAGGAATTGAGGATTTACAAACAGCTGAAGATGAAAACCTTCGAATTCCACAGAAAATTCAAGTGAAACACCGCTAGATCAACAGTGCGAGATCAGGAGAGTAGGGTAGAGTGTTCTCTGAGTGATTGGAAGTGTAAGAATGAATAAACTCAAAGCACTATTAAGGAAATCCCACGGCGTTTGGGTTTCTATAAATTCATACAGCCGTGTGGAAATTACCCACGCCCGTGTAACTCAACAGGAGCGACCCAAAGGGGCAGACACACACCCTCCTGCGCTATCAGGAAAACACTCTTTGCCTCTTTACACAACCACACGGGTGTGCCGAAATTCCACATGCCCGTGTGCCCGATCCACAGTGGTATCTCCACACCCCTGTGGCTACTCGTCCAACCGAGAAAATTCTCTAAGTGTTTCCCACACCCGTGCGGAATTTCCCTATTGGTGTCGAACTTAACAGGGTCTGTTCACAAGGACAGAGGCACGCACCTGTGTATTCTCAGGATGGAAAGGAGCTCATATGTAGAGATCCACACAAGCATGTGGAAATTACCCACACCCATGTTTTTATCATAGGATCATCCACAAAGGCGAGTCCACACCCCTATGTCTTCTCTAGAAAAATGATAAGTGACAACGCCCATTGAATATATTTTGCAAGTGCACGGGTTTGTCGAAGTAAGAAATCCTAGATGAGTGGGTATCGTATCCACAAAGAGTAGGGAATAAAACCACTTAAATTGTTTCTTCACTAAATGAAAAGTGAATAGTTATTTGTGTGACAAAATGTGATGTAACAAAAGTAAAAGAAACACGAGAAAGAGTGCAAGTAAAGGGGAGGTAAGGCAATCGATATAAGTGGGGTACCCGGATATTGTTCTGCCTAGGACAATCATTTCAAGTGCAAAAACCTCTATTATGCTTTCTAACTAATACAATAATGAGTCGTGGAGATATTTAAATACATGGTCCCAAATCTTAGGTCAACCATGCCTAACTCTATACATGTTCCGGAGGAGAAATTGAATAACCTCTTAACCTTGCACTGGTATAGATTCGCAATAAGTTCTTGGGATTCCAATTGATAAATCTTCTTCCTAGATGTAGACCTCACCCTTTGGTTCATGTGGAAGATACCTAGAAACAATTAAGCCCTAGGTGCTAAAATCACTTCAACACTTCACTCATTGCACTTGCAACTAAGCCCTAGCGGAAGGTCATCCCTTAGCCCATTCACTCTACTATGACCACAAAGAGCTCAAGGAAATGGAGGTAGAATAAATCACACTGGTGGGGAAAGGCGACGCTCCATTACCTCTTAACTTACCTTCTCAACCCTCTTCAATCTGGCTTTGTCTAACTCTCGTGGTGTGCCACTCACTCACAAGAGTGACCAACTGATAAGTGCTTGTGCGATATGAATGCAAAGCGTTCATTCCTTATGTTGAGCATTACTTTTCTCAGTTTTTTTTACATTAATATGTGTGTTTTTATGTTACTTTTATGCAGGTAGGGTTGTGAGGCCGAGTATGACAGAAATGGGCCAATGTGGATCATAATGCACCTATTTTGGAGGAGATCTTGTTAAGGTTCAAACACGAAGACATAGGACAGGTGTGAGATGCTAGAGTGTGTGCCAACCTCCTCGCATTCGAGTTAGCACATCCATTTGGAGCGGCACAAAGGCAGTCACACTCGAGCATTCCATCTTATGCATATAAGAACAGGAGCTCCACCAACATATATATCATTGAAGAAGCAAGTGATTCACGACGTGAACCTGTGCCCATTTGCGTTACCCCAATGAAAGTATGGAATTGGGAAGTTATTCAGGTCAAAGACTGTAACAGAGCACTGTAGCAATACTATTGCAATTACTTTTGCAGCACTGTCCACAGCCGGCTGAGAAATCAGAGAAACAGAGAATGAACACGGCCATGTGGAAATTATCCGCGCCCGCGTGGAAATTCCGCACGGGCACGTGTATCATCCACGGCCGTGGAGTTGCCCGATTCCATCCCTATATAAAGTCGATTCAGCCCCGATTTTGGTATTCTTTTCTCCATCTTTTCCCCAACTTAAGAGAGGGCTTCGGCTAGGGTTTTGAGGGGTATTGGCCAAGGTTTTGGAGAGGTTCTATGGCTCAGACATCGTCATTCCTGAGAAAGAAGGTTGGTAGGGGAGCTTCCGTCGAGGCGTATCCTATACCGGACGAGGGAATCCTTGGACGACGAGTAGAGGACTCTCCGCAAGACCATCGATACGACCATCGACGGGGTTTCTTTATGGATTCATTGCTTTTACATTCGATTTCTTTGATTGTACTTAGCTCCATGGAGAGCTAAACCCCTAGTGGGTACTTGGGTGATTGTGAACCCTAGGATGTATTCGTTATTTTGAACTTCTTTATTATGCTTTCAATAAATTGATGTTTATTGTGAGTTCCGACCATGAATGCTTGATTGTATGAACATTTCCCCTAGAGTGACACTAGGGTTGAGAGTTCTTGTTGGTAACCTTGTGAGTGAGTGACACACCATGAGCGTTAGACAAAGCTATGTTGCAGAGGGTTCAGAGGGTGAGTCGAGAGGTACAGGAGCATCCCCTTTCCCCTCTGAGGAGATAGATTCTACCTCCATTCCTCGAGTTCTTTGCGGCCATAATAGAGTGAATGGTGTAAGGGATGAACCTCCGCTGGGGCCTAGTTGCGCGTGCAATGGAGTGAAGCATTGAGGGGATCTTAGTATCTAGGGCTTAATTATGGCTAGGGACCTTCCGCCTGGACCAAAGGGTTAGGTCTATAATTAGGAAGCGATTTATCACTTGGAATCCCTAGAGCTCATTGCAACTGTATTCGAGTGCGAGGTGTTGAGATTGTTCGATTTCTCATCCGGGACATGTATAGAGTTAGGCATAGTTTACCTTAGATTTGGGACTATGTATGTAAGTATTTCCACGACTAACCATTGCATTGATTAGGAAGCATAATAGAGAGTTCTTGCACTTGAAGAGATTATCCTATGTGAAGTACCATCCGAGTACCCCATCTTTATCGATTGCCTTGCCTCCTCCTTACTTTTGCTCTCTTACTTGTTGCTTTTAATTTCTGAGAACTGAATCATTACCACACTTATCATTGTTGATACTTCACATAGCTAAGAATCAAATTAAGTGTCTTTACTCCTTACTCCCTGTGGATTCAACCCCACTCAACCGGGATTAAGTGTCAAGTTTTTGGCGCTGTTACCGGGGAGTTTAGGCGTTTAGAGATACTTTACACTTTATTTTCTTAGCTATTTCACTACACATTCTATTTCATATCTTCTTATTCTATCATCGTTCTGATTTTCTTTTTCTTTACTTTTGGTGCGGCTCCAGGTTATGACATGACGGAATCCATCAATATTGATTGAAGGAGACCCTGAGCTTGAACGTACACTTCGAAGGAAAGGGAAAGAACCTGTACAAGAACAGCCTAATCCAGCTGATTTGGAAGTAGAAGGATCTGACAACATGGTAGAACAAAATGAGCAACAACAAACACTATCTAATTATGCCAGACATTCAGTGTTGGGGACACAATCGAGTATTATGCGTCCCCCAATTATAGCTCAGAATTTCGAGCTAAAGCCGGTATTCATCCATATGCTGTAGCAGTCCGCACAATTTAACGGTTTGGCCGATAAGGATCTAAACAGTCACACAGAGAGCTTCCTCGAGGTGTGTAACATGCAGAAGATAAATTGTGTGACGGATGATGCCATCAAGTTAAGAGCCTTCCCATTTTCCTTAAAGGGGAAAGCAAAGCAGTGGCTACACTCATTACTAAGAGCATCAATCACTACATGGGAGGAGATGGTAGAAGCTTTTCTAGGCCGTTATTTCCCTCCCGGAAAATTAGCAAAGCTTAGGAATGAGATCTCATCCTTTATGCAGTTGGAATTGGAGTCTCTATTCGAGACATGGGAATGGTTCAAGGAACTCCTGCGCAAGTGTCCGCAACACGGATTCCCGGAGTGGATGATTGTTCAAACCTTCTATAATGGTTTGAACCCGAGTACAAGACAACTCTTGGATGCGGCGGCAGGAAGTACCTTAGGTAGCAAAACCCCCGATGAGGCTTGTCAATTGATTGAGGAAATGGGGTTAAATAGTTACCAGTGGAACGCTAGGGAAAAGAAAAAAGTGGCCGGTCTCCATGAAATTGATGCGGTAACTTCATTGGCGGCCCAAGTGGAGAGTTTGAGAAAGAAGCTAGATCTTATAGCTTTGAATAGAGTTGCGGCCATGACCAATTGCACCGGTTGTGGTGGAGGACATGCTTCCTCAGATTCCCCAATCGTCATTGGTGATGTTTCTTCAGTTGAGAATGTCGACTTTGTAGGTAATGAAATGAGACCTCAAGGGAATCCATACAGCAACACCTACAATTCAGGTTGGAAGAATCATCCCAACTTTTCATGGAGTAATCAACGACCACAGAAGACCATGGGGCCATCGGGGTTCCAACAACATCCAGCCCCTCAAGTGGAAAACAGAATTTCAGGCTTGGAAACCCGAATGACGGATTTGGAGAAGCACTTGGCTAGATTTGTTCAATCCGCAAATACAAGGTTTGAATCAGTCGAGGCTACACTTCGTAATCACACCGCCTCCTTGCACAATGTTGAAAATCAAGTGGGCCAACTTGCGAAATCTCTTTCTGAAAGGCCACATGGAAGTTTACCAAGTAACACAGAAACCAACCTGAGAGAACATGTGAAGGCGATTGCTTTGAGAAGCGGTCTTGAGGTTGAAGGGAGGCTTCCGAGTGAGAAGCCGAAAGAACATGCACCCGATGTCGTAGAGGTTGCGAAGGGAGCAAACAAAGAGAAAGAGGTGGCACCCCCACCTTTCAAGCCAAGAATCCCTTATCCCTCTAGATTGAAGAATGACCAAGGGGATGAACAGTATAAGAAGTTCCTGAGTTTGTTCAAACAACTCCACATCAACATTCCTTTTGTTGAGGCTTTGGCTCAAATGCCTAAGTATGCGAAGTTCCTGAAAGACCTATTGACCAACAAGAGGAAATTGTAGGAGAGTGCTTCAGTGGTGCTTGATGCTTCATGCTCGGCGGTGTTGCAAAAGAACATGCCGAATAAGAAGAAGGATCCGGGAAGCTTCATTATTCCGTGTAACATCGGCAACTTAGGTGAGGAAATGGCATTGGCAGATTCAGGGGCAAGTATCAACGTCATGCCATATACTTACTTCCAAAAGCTAGGCTTGGGTGAGCCTAGTCCTACTCGAATGACTTTATAATTGGCGGACCGAACGGTACGACATCCAAGAGGCATCATTGAAGACGTGCTTGTCAAGGTGGACAAGTACATTTTTCCGGTTGACGTTGTAGTGCTAGATGTCGATGAGGATGCAGTTGTACCCTTGATACTTGGGAGACCGTTCTTCCGAACTTCCAAAGCATTGATTGACATGGACGGCAGAGAGCTTACATTGAGAGTCAGAGACGATAAGCTCACTTACCGCCTTACTGAAGCCATGCAGCATTCTCTCGATTTTGATGACACTTTGTATTTTCTAGACACTACTGATGAGATTGTTGATGAATATATACAGGAAATGTTCAACCCGGATCCATATCAAGGTTTGTTCGACCAAGAGGAGAGCAATGAAGAAGTAATGATGCTTGGTTCGAATGGAGAGGAAACATCTACCCCAGGGATCTTGAAGAATGTGCTCCGGAAAATGAAGAGGGCTAGGGGATGCCACTGAAAATGCCCCAAGACTATTGGAGACGTACATGAGCCAAGAAATTTGGACGAATGATTGCTAGGTGGTCCGAAGCCCAATAGTACACCCTCTACCCTCAAGAGACTTTGCTCATCATTCTTTCAAGTTATGGGTAAGAGGGCAACCTTCATTCATGAACCCCCGTGAGGTAAGAAAGATACGTCAAGCTTAGTGATGTTAAACAAGCGCTTCTTGGGAGGCAACCCAAATGTTTACTATTTTCGTACCTTTTAGTTTAGTTTGTTTGCATGAATAAATTGTTAAGTGTTGGTGTTTAACTTTTTGAGTGCTTGTGCTGCGATTTTATTGTGGGTTTTAAATGAATTCATTGTGTGTTTTGTTGCGAATTGGTGAAACTTGGTCGTTTGAGTTCTATTTTTGTGTTTTTATCTGGTAAATTTTGCATAATAGGGCAGGCTCTGAGTGTGTCAACATGTTCAGAATATTTCTGCAGAGCCTGCAGGTTTTTCTAAGTCATCCAGAGAAAACACACGGGTGTGGGAAATTTCCACACGCCCGTGGATGTGCACTGTGAACTCTTCCAGAGAGGGCACAGGGGCGTGCGGCTGCCCCTGTGGATGATCATGCGACTGGTGCACGCCCGTGGGTAATTTCTGCACGGACGTGTGCCTTCCTACAGAGTTGGGCAGATTTTCCCGAGAACACACATGGGCGTGGACTCGCCCCTGTGGGTGACCTTGTGAACCACACACGGGCGTACACTTTCCGCATGCCTGCAGAAGCTCGTAGGGTTGTTCCCTCCATCCCGAGAAAAACACAGTGCGCAGTGCCGCCTGCGTGAATTGGGCTTTAGTGAATATCCACGCCTGGGGGGGAATTTCCGCACGGGCGTGTGGAAGACTTGATATCTTTCTGGGATGTCCGGGAAGCCACGGGGCGCAGGCCCCGCCGCTGGGTCCGGGTGCACGAGCGTGGATAATTTCTGCACGCCCGTGGGAGATCATTCTAAGTCAGTGAGAGTTTTTCCCGAGAGCGCACAGGGGCGTGCATATGCCCCTGTGGAGCTTTTGAAGTGAGGCACACGGGCGTGGGGAATTTCCACACGCCCGTGTGGATGCACAAAATGTCAAAAGTCACGAGTTCTGTTTAAAAAGGGGATGATTTCTCTCCTTCTTCACGGCTCTTTTTCACTTGAAAACACTCTCACAACATTCTCCGAGTCCATTGCGCCAGTTTGGTGGGATTTTCGCAAGTTTTCCGGCCGGCTCTCTATTTTCTCACTTCTCCTCATCGGTAAATTCATTTTCTTCATCTTCTTCATCAATTCATGATTTCTATTGATTAATCTGGTTAACAATGCTTCGTTTCTTCAATTGGAACAATGATTTATGTTTGGAACGAAGTTAGAGATATTATTGAGTTGTATTTTTGGATTGTTGATACCCGGCCGTGCGGTTCTCACGCCCCATGAATCCACACGGGCATGCGGAAATTCCACACGACTGTGTGGATTTATGCAGTATTGTTTTATCAACTTGTTTGACTAATTTTGTTTAAATTTGGCAGATCATGGCACCTAGGACAAAGAAGCAAGCTGATAAGAGGCCACATGAGTCATCCTCTGAGCCCGAGGACATGCGATTTGCGATTCCTAAACATCAGGCCCGTTATGAGCGCTTATCGAGACTCCGCTTCGGACAGACTCTATTCCTGGACAAGACTATATTACGAGATCTTCAGCAGGGAGATGAGTTTGTTGATGAGGTTGAGGACCTTGTTTCAGATGGTGGTTGGCGGCAGTTGTTGATGATTAGAGAGCCAACTATCCGAGAGTTTGCACTGGAGGTGCTCTCCTCGTTTGAGTTTGATAGAGCGTATGCGAGCTTCAACAGCTTGGGCACCATTCAGTTCAGAGTGTTTGGACGGCACCATAGTTTGAGCATTACGCAGATTTCCATACTACTTGGCTTATACGAGGATCCATTTACAGATTCAGAGGAGTATGCACAGTTGCCTACTGATTATCCTGGAACCTTGACCTCGCAGAGAGCTTACAGAGTGCTATATGATCAGGGTCAGTATGAGCCGGGAGTCTCCAAGGCCATGTGCCTTTCCCGACCTACCTACAGATATTTGCACGCAATCATGAGTAGGTCGGTCAATGGCTGTGGCGATAGTACTGGTGTCTTGAGCCGCCAGGAGTTGCTGTACTTGTACTTGATGGTAGAGCGCGTACCGATCCACTTAGGGCACATCTTGGCTGATTACATCAGACACCAGGGACAGTACACTAGACTAGGAGCGATCTTCTCGGGTCCTTACATTACGAGATTAGTGCTGGGCATGGGTCTCCTGGATTTGATTCGTGGGGCCGAGAAGACAAGTGTACCCGCTCCCCTGGGTCTAGAGATGATGCGGTTGATGGGCATGGTCCGCAGGGTTCGGATAGGAGTTTTTGCGTTAGTTCTACCAGCCCCAGAGATAGCTGAGGATGAGGGTGATGACGCTGGAGCATCTCAGCCCGCCCCCGAGCCTCAGCCCGCATTGATGGAGACCGAGGCACCTCCAGCGGCCGAGGAACCATCCCTAGTGCGTATGTTTTCACCTTCTCGAGCCAATGATCGCTTTTAGAGGCTCGAGAATGCTATAGGAATAGTCCGAGCCGAGGTTGCCGAGATTAGGGCTATGCAGGCCACTCAGTACACAGAGTTCATGGTGCGTTTCGACATATTACAGCAGATCCTAGAGCGAGACATTGACTCGTCATTCGTCCTACAGCTGAGGACTCTTCAGGCACCGCCAGTACATCCAGCACCTACATCCTCGACCCTAGCGCCTCCATCAGAGGACCCACTATTTGCTTCCACTTCAGCAGCAGCAGCAGCAGAGCCCGAGAGTGACTCCGACACTTGACCTTTCTTTTACTTTCATGCATTTTACTTTATCTTATTTTCTTGTTTTTAGACTTGTTCACTTAGAAAGGATTTTCCTTCTGAGTTTATGTTATTTTGCATTATCAAGTTGTATTCATTGCTTCATCTTTTATACACTCGAGTTATTTTTGTTATTCTTGAGCTTCACTGAACCCCCTCGTGTATGCGTAAAGATGGTCTTGTCTTCTTGGAAATTGAGACTAAGTTATCAGCACGGCCAAGGTGCTTCGGCACTTGGCCGTGCGAGCTTCACAACCCATTGGAACACTACTCCCAATGAATTAGCTTCATCAAACACAACACTAGGAGTCAGGGGAGTATTGTTTTGATTGCTTCTCCCACATCTATTTTTGAATAATATATTTTGAGTGAGCTTGCATGTGTACATTGAGGACAATGTACAACTTAAGTGTGGGGGGGAGTTTCATAATGCGTACATCTTTTCTATTGTTCTTGATTGATATATGCTCACATAGCCAATGGCAGTTCACCTTAGTTGCAATGTTTGTATTCTTAAGTCTAGGAGAATTGTTAACATTCAATGTTTTTTTCATGCTCTAGTTCTTACTTGAATTTTTAGGAATTTTTGCCTGATTTACACTTAGTGCACTACTCACTCTTTGAACTCTATTGGAAACTCATGTTTGATGTCAAAGGGACTACTTAGGTTTACTTCTTTTGAAAAAAAAAAATATGGAAAAATGAAAAGAAGGAACAAAATAGTTTTTTGTTTATTTGTATTTGTTGGGTGAAAAGAGCTACCACCTATGAAGTATGAAGCTACTCTCACAAGTCGGATACTAGTTATGCCCTAATGAGAGAAAGAGCTATCTCATAGGATGTGTGAAAGCTATCACCCAGGTAGGAAGAGCTACCACCTCGAAAGTGTGAAAGCCATCTTAGCGGCCGCTTTGGAAAGGGCTACCTTAGAGGATGTGTGAAGCTACTACAATCTTTTAAAATTTTTATCACTTGTGTAGATAAATAAGTCCCTTTCACTTAGAACTTTGAGGATTATAACTTGGGGTGTTTTGAGTGAGTTCACACACTTGCACGAAATTCGGGTTTGTTATCCTTTTTGATTCAAGTTTTTAGCTAGAGCATTGATTTTTCGTATTTAGTGTTGAAATTTTCCTTACTTGTAGAATGCTATCTTTGTATACTTTGGTGAACCTAAGGCCAAGCACTTTCAATATTTTCTTCATTGATGCACAGAATGTTCTAATGTTTGCTTGAGGACAAGCAAAAGCTTAAGTGTGGGGGAATTTGATAAGTGCTTGTGCGATATGAATGCGAAGTGTTCATTCCTTATGTTGGGCATTACTTTTCTCAGTTTTTTTTACATTAATATGTGTGTTTTTATGTTACTTTTATGCAGGCAGGGTTGTGAGGCCGAGTATGATAGAAATGGGCCAATGTGGATCATAATGCACCTATTTTGGAGGAGATCTTGTTAAGGTTCAAACGCGAAGACATAGGACAGGTGTGAGATGCTAGAGTGTGTGTCAACCTCCTTGCATTCGAGTGAGCACATCTACACTGTAGCAATTAATTTTGCAGCACTGTTCACAACCGGCCGACAAATCAGAGAGATAGAGAATCCACACGGCGTGTGGAAATTATCCACGCCCGTGTGGAAATTCCGCACGGGCGCGTGTACCGTCCACGCCCATGGAGTTGCCCGATTCCAGCCCAATTTAAAGCCGATTCAGCCCCGATTTTGGTATTCTTTTCTCCATCTTTTCCCCAACTTGCGAGAGGGCTTCGGCTAGGGTTTCGAGGGAAATTAGCCAAGGTTTTGGAGAGGTTCTATGGCTCTGACATCAAGATTCCATTAGGAAGAAGGTTGGTAGGGGAGCTTCGATCGAGGCATATCCTATACCGGACGAAGGAATCCTTGGACGACGAGTAGAGGACTTTCCACAAGACCATCGACACAACCATCGAGGGGGTTTCTTTATGGATTCATTACTTTGACATTCGATTTCCTTGATTGTACTTAGCTCCATGGAGAGCTAAACCCCTAATGTGTACTTGGGTGATTGTGAACCCTAGGATCTATTCGTTTCATTGAACTTCTTTATTATGCTTTCAATAAATTGATGTTTATTGTGAGTTCCAACTTTCAATGCTTGATTGTATGAACATTTCCCCTAGAGTGACACTAGGGTTGAGAGTTCTTGTTGGTAACCTTGTGAGTGAGTGACACACCACGAGCGTTAGACAAAGCTAGGTTGGAGAGGGTTGAGAGGGTGAGTCGAGAGGTACAGGAGCATCCCCTTTCTCCTCCGACGTGATAGATTCTACCTCCGTTCCACGAGTTCTTTGTGGCCATAATAGAGTGAATGGTCTAAGGGATGAACCTCCGCTGGAGCCTAGTTGCGCGTGCAATGGAGTGAAGCGTTGAGGTGATCTTAGTATCTAGGGCTTAATTGTGGCTAGGGACCTTCCGCCTGGACCAAAGGGTTAGGTCTAAATCTAGGAAGAGATTTATCACTTGGAAATCCCTAGAGCTTATTTCAACTCTATTCGAGTGCGAGGTGTTGAGATTGTTCGATTTCTCCTCCGGGACATGTATAGGGTTAGGCATAGTTGACCTTAGATTTGGGACTATGTATGTAAGGATTTCCACGACTCACCATTGCATTGATTAGGAAGCATAATAGAGAGTTCTTGCACTTGAAGCGATTATCCTAGGTGAAGTATCATCCGAGTACCCCATCTTTATCGATTGCCTTGCCTCCTTCTTACTTTTGCTCTCTTACTTGTTGCTTTTAATTTCTGAGAATTGAATCATTACCACATTTATCATTGTTGATACTTCACATAGCTAAGAATTGAATTAAGTGTCTTTACTCTCTACTCCCTGTGGATTTGACCCCGTTCACCCGGGATTATTACTTCGACAAGCCCGTGCACTTGCGGGATATAAGCAAGGGGATCTTGTCAGTACGTCAAGCTTAGTGACGTTAAACAAGCGCTTCTTGGGAGGAAACCCAAGTGTTTAGTGTTTTCCTATCTTCTTAGTTTAATTGGTTTGCATGAATAAATTGTTAAGTGTTGGTGTCTCGATTTTTAAGTGCTTATGCTGTGATTTTGTTGTGGGATTTTTTTTTAAAAAAAAGTAATCATTGTGTGTTTTGTTGAGAGTTGGCGAAGTCTGGTCGTTTGAGTTCTATTTCGTGTTTTTATCTGGTAAATTTTGCATAATATAGCAGGCTCTGAGTGTGTAAATATGTTCAGAATAGTTCTGCAGAGCCTGCAGGGTTTTCTAAGTCATCCAGAGAAAACACACGGGCGTGTGGAATTTCCACGCGCCCGTGGATGTGTATTGTGAATTCATCCAGAGAGGGTACAGGGGCGTGCTACTGCCCTTGTGGATGACCATGCAACTGGCGCACGCCCAAGGGTAATTTCCGCACGGGCGTGTGAATTCCTGCAGAGTTGGGCAGATTTTCCCGAGAGCACACAGGGGCGTGGACTCGCCCTGTGGGTGACCTTGTGAACCACACATGGGCGTGGGTAATTTCTGCACTCCCATGCGGAACTCTCCAGGTTGCCCCTCCATCCCGAGAAAACACAGGGGCGTGCGGTTGCCCCTGTGAGTTGGGCATGTGTAAGTCCACTCCCGTGCGCAATTGCCATACGGGCGTGTATACATTTTTCTCGGATATCCAGCAAGGCCATAGGGGCGTGCGTCCACCCCTGTGAACCCTTCATTTGATGGCGCACGGGCGTGGACGACCCCCGCATGCCCGTGTGGATTTCCAGGATTTAAAGGACCATTCGCTCTCCCAATACAACAGTCACACCCTTCCCGTCAAATAAACCTAAGCTGCCCAAAGAGCATTTTTTTGACATTCTTGTCCACTGCTATTGTCGTCTTCGAGCTGATTGAGTGAGCATTGTGTGGATTGTAAGGGTGTTTAAGTGCAGCTCATCGGTAAGCCTTGATTTCCTCTCTTTTTCGATTTCGTTTGAATCTAATTGATTACTTGCGATTGAAATGGTCAAAACACATCATTTTCTTGCTAAACTAGTTATGATTTGTTTTTAAGAGGATATGGAAGTGAGATAGAGAGGTGGCATGGAGATTGGCTACAAGGACCGTGATATGGCTGACGAGGTCAAGAAATTATTACTGGTCGGTAGTTGGCACAAGTTACTGGATATTCATGACCCTGCTATCCGCACACTCACTTTGGAGGTACTTGCTTCGTTTGAGTTCGACCGCTCTTATGCTCATTTTGATAGTGTCGGCGCAATTCAGTTCAGAGCTTTTGGGTAGCATCACAGTATGAGTGTCACACAGTTTTCCACTAGACTTGGTCTATATGATGAAGAGTATACTAAAACTGAGGAGTATGAGAATCTCCCAATTGACATGACGGGTTTATCTCCCATTGGGCGTATTCATTATTATGTGGAAAGGGGCGCTATGAAACAGGAGTGTCTAAGGCCTCATGTTTATCTCGACCCAGTTACAGATATCTTCACGCCATCATAAGCAGGTCAGTGAATGATCGCGGTGATAGCACGGGAGTCATCAACAAGCAAGAGCTTCTGTACTTGTACTCCATGGTTCGGAACGAACCGGTCCATCTGGGACACATTTTAGTGGAGTATTTAAGCATCAAGGACAACATCCTCGATTGGGTGTCATCTTCTCGGGTCCATATATTACTAGACTCATTGTGGGGATGGGTTTGCGAGATAAAATCAACGAAACCAAGAAAGCGATAATACCAGCTCCATTTGGGTTAGAGACAATGAGGCTCATGGGATTTGTCCAAAAATATTCAAATGGTGTTTATGTGCTACACATACCATTTGAAGATGAAGCTGGGGCATCTTAGTCCGTTCCCGAGCCCCAACCAGCTCCGATGGAAACAGAGACACCTCCAGCGGCAGAGGAACCACCCCCCGTGCTTATATTTCCACCGTCTTGAGCTCATGATCATTTTGAGAGACTCGAGAGTGCCTTGGGAGTGATACGGACAAAGGTGACTGAGGCTCGAGCAGAGATTGCCGAGATTAGGGATACGTAGGCCACTCAGTATACAGAGTTCATGGCACATTTCGACATATTACAGCAGATCCTAGAGCGAGACGTTACCTCATCATTTATCCTGTAGCCAAGGACTCTTCAGGCCCCGCCAGTTCCTCCAACACCTCCATCCTCGACCCCAGCACCGGAGGACCCACTATATGCTTCCACTTCAGCAGCAGCAGCAGCAGCAGCACAGGAGCCCGAGAGCGACTCCGACACTTGACTTTTCTTTTACTTTCATGCATTTTACTTTATTTTATTTTCTTGTTTTTAGACTTGTTCACTCAGAAAGGATTTTTCCTTATGAGTTTATGTTATTTTGCATTTATCGAGTTGTATTCATTGCTTCATCTTTTATACACTCGAGTTATTTTTGTTTTTCTTGAGCTTCACAGAACCCCCTCGTGTATGCGTGCAGATGGTCTTGTCATCTTGGAAATTGAGACTTAGTCATGGGCACGACCAAGGTGCTTCGGCACTTGGCCATGTGAGCTTCACAACCCGTTGAAACACTACTCCCAACGAATTAGCTTCATCAAACGCAACACTAGGAGTCAGCGGAGTATTATTTTGATTGCTTCTCCCACATCTATTTTTGAATGATATATTTTGAGTGAGCTTGCATGAGTACATTGAGGACAATGTACAACTTAAGTGTGGGGGGAGTTTCATAATGCACACATCTTTTCTATTGTTCTTGATTGATATATGCTCACTTAGCCAATGGCGGTTCACCTTAGTTGCAATGATTGCATTCTTAAGTCTGGGAGAATTGTTAACATTGAATGTTTTCATGCTCTAGTTCTTCCTTGAATGTTTAGGAATTTTTGCCCGATTTAAACTTAGTGCACTACTCACTCTTTGAACTCTATTGGAAACTCATATTTGATGTTAAGGGGACTAGTTAGGTTTACTTCTTTTGCTAAATTTTGAAAATATATATACATATATATATAGTTTTATTGTTTATTTGTGTTTGTTCGGTGGAAAGAGCTACCACCAATGAAGTATGAAGCTACTCTCAAAAGTCGGATACTAGTTATGCCCTAATGAGAGAAAGAGCTATCTCATAGGATGAGTGAAAGCTACCACTTGGGTAGAAAGAGCTATCACCTTGAAAGTGTGAAAGGCACCTTAGCAGCCGGTTTGGAAATGGCTACCTTTGAGGATGTGTGAAGCTACTACCATCTTTTAAAATTTCTATCACTTTTGTAGATAAATAAGTCCCTTGTACTGAGAACTTTGAGGAGTATAACCTGGGTTGTTTTGAGTAAGTTCACACACTTTTACGAAATTCGGGTTTGTTGTCCTTTTTGATTCAAGTTTTTAGCTAGAGCATTGATTTTTGGTATTTAGTGTTAAAATTTTCCTTACTTGTAGAATGCAGTCTTTGTATACTTTGGTGAACCTAAGGCCAAGCACTTTCATTATTTTCTTCATTGATGCACAAAATGTTCTAATTTTTGCTTGAGGACAAGCAAAAGCTTAAGTGTGGGGGAATTTGATAAGTGCTTGTGCGATATGAATGCGAAGTGTTCATTCCTTATGTTGGGCATTACTTTTCTCAGTTTTTTTTACATTAATATGTGTGTTTTTATGTTACTTTTATGCAAGTAGGGTTGTGAGGCCGAGTATGACAGAAATGGGCCAATGTGGATCATAATGCACCTATTTTGGAGGAGATCTTGTTAAGGTTCAAACGCGAAGACATAGGACAGGTGTGAGATGCTAGAGTGTGTGCCAACCTCCTCGCATTCGAGTGAGCACATCCATTTGGAGGGGCACAAAGGCAGTCACACTCGAGCATTCCATCTTATGCATATAAGAACAGGAGCTCCACTAACATATATATCATTGAAGAAGCAAGTGATTCACGACGTGAACGTGTGCCCGTTTGCGTTACCCCGATGAAAGTATGGAATTGGGAAGTTATTCAGGTCAAAGCTGTAGCAGAGCATTATAGCAGTAACGTTCACAGCCGGCCAAGAAATCAGAGAAACAGAGAATCCACACGGGCGTGTGGAAATTATCCACGCCCGTGTGGAAATTCTGCACGGGCACGTGTAGCGTCCACGCCCGTGGAGTTGGCGGATTCCAGCCCTATTTAAAAGCCGATTCAGCCCCGATTTTGGTATTCTTTTCTCCATCTTTTCCCCAACTTGAGAGAGGGCTTCGGCTAGGGTTTTGAGGGATATTGGCCAAGGTTTTGGAGAAGTTCTATGGCTCTGACATAGTCATTCCTGAGGAAGAAAGGTGGTAGGGGAGCTTCCATCGAGGCGTATCCTATACCGGACGAGGGAATCCTTGGACGACGAGTAGTGGACTCTCCGCAAGACCATCGACACGACCATCGAGGGGGTTTCTTTATGGATTAATTGCTTTTACATTCGATTTCTTTGATTGTACTTAGCTCCATGGAGAGCTAAACCCCTAGTGGGTACTTGGGTGATTGTGAACCCTAGGATGTATTCGTTTCTTTGAACTTCTTTATTATGATTTCAATAAATTGATGTTTATTGTGAGTTCTAACCTTGAATGCTTGGTTGTATGAACATTTTCCCTAGAGTGACACTAGGGTTGAGAGTTCTAGTTGGTAACCTTGTGAGTGAGTGACACACCACGAGCGTTAGACAAAGCTAGGTTGGAGAGGGTTGAGAGGGTGAGTCGAGAGGTACAGGAGCGTCCCGTTTCCCCTCCGACGTCATAGATTCTACCTCCATTCCTTGAGTTCTATGCGGCCATAATAGAGTGAATGGTCTAAGGGAAGAACCTCCGCTGGGGCCTAGTTTCACGTGCAATGGAGTGAAGCGTTGAGGGGATCTTAGTATCTAGGGCTTAATTGTGGGTATGGACCTTCCGCCTGGACCAAAGGGTTAGGTCTATAATTAGGAAGCGATTTATCAATTGGAATCCCTAGAGCTCATTGCAACTTTATTCGAGTGCGAGGTTGAGAGGTTATTTAATCTCTCATCCGGGACATGAATAGAGTTAGGCATAGTTGACCTTAGATTTGGGACTAAGTGACACGCATCCGAATAGGCGTGTAAACCGCAAGTGCACCGGTGTCGAAGTAATAATTACCCTGGTGAGTTGGTAGTCGAATCCACAGGGAACAGGGCTACTAGTACTAACTTCTTCTCTGCTTTCTAACCTAATGATAAATGGAAAGGTGTGGTGATCTAATGTGCGAAGAAATGAATACCGGAGACAAATATGCAAGGGTAAAATGGATGGAGATCTCAATCAGTAAAAGTGGGGTATTCGGGCAATGCTCCCCCTAGGATTCAGGTATTAGGTACCGAATAAGCAAAGTGTTTCTATGATGAGTATGTTAAGTCGTGGAAATCCAAATATATTCGGATCCAGCCTCCTGATCACTGATACTAGTCCCCTACGAGGTCCCGGTGGAGAAATCGCTCAATCTCAACACCTCACACCACATATGACTACAAAGCACTCTAGGGATTCCAAGAGTTGTATCCGATTTCTAAAGATTGATCCAACCCTAATTCCTGGTGAAGGATCCTAACCCCCTACAAGGTCCCGGTGGAGAAATCTCTCGATCTCACACCTCACACCAAATATGGTTGCATAGAGCTTAAGGAACGGAGATAGAATACAATCAATTGGAAGGGAGAGGGGACACTCCACTATCTCATGACTCACCCTCTCAACCCTCTTTAACCTTGAAGTTCTAACTCTAATGGAGACCTCTCTCACATCAAAGTAACAAATCATGCAAATCCAATCAACCACAAGGATTAATTAAACAAGCAAGCAATGAGAATACAAGATTAAAACTTAATCAAACTCGGATTAAATAGAAACACTAAGAAAATCCAGAAAAGATGAGAATCCTATGGTTCACAAGCCCAAATACCCTGTAGAGTTTTAGCTCTCCATGGAGCAACATACAAAACACACCATCAATGGATGAAAGTACATTAAAACCATAGAAATAAACACCCTTATAAATGAACTGATGGCCTTGATGGAGAGCTTCGACGTCTTGAAAGACCCACTCCGAAGCTAGGTTCACCGGTGGCTTCCTTGATGCTATGACGAAGGAGGAATCGATCAAAGGTGGTGATGAAGCACCTCCAAAGCCGCAAAGACCTCCTCTCCAAACCCTAGCCGTCTCACCCCTCAAGAGTCGCACAAAAAATGAGAAAGAATAGGGCAAAATGGCTATTTATAGGCCTTAGATCCCGCCTGTCACGTGCCCTCACGCGCCCGTGTGGATTTTCCACGCAGTAGCGTGGGCTGCAGAAATTTTCACTGGGGGGGCGCGTGAACAGTAATTTTGATACTGTACTGCTACAGTAATTTTGCTACAGTATATTCCACAAAATGCGGTTCACTCACTCTTCTGTTGAGGCCACATCTCCGGGCACACGTCCATGTGGTAGGCTATAAAACTTTTCTTCATCGATGTATCTTTGAGAGGTCTTGCAAACTTCACAAAGAGAAGAAACATGAAGATGTGGCTGCGTTTATGCCCTTCCAACTAGTGAATTGAACAAGAACTCCCAACATTATGTCTTTATAGCCCATCTTTGTTTCCTTTTTACTCTTCAAGGCGTTCACAACCTATATGCATAAAAGAACACCAAATACACAATATGAGACATAAACCATAGTAAAAATGATGCTCAATGCATGTAAAACATATATAAAAATATGTCTACTCAAGCATTTATCAAACTCCCCCACACATAAGTCTTTGCTTGTCCTCAAGCAAAATTAAACATTAAACTCATGGAAAGAAAAGAGAAGTGCTTGGCCTTAGGTTCACCAAAAGAGTACAAGAATAAAATTCTACAGTCATGGAGATAATCAAACACTAGACAAAATAATCAATGCTCTAGCAAACAATCCAATCAAAAATGAATGTGATAAGATCCGAATGCATGTGTGTGTGAAAAACTCAACTTATTTCAACACTATGTCCACTACCAAATTCTTATTAACATGGGACTTATTTTTAAGCAGAAAGAATAGGTAGTAGCTTCACACAACCTCTAAGGTAGCCCTTTCCCATGATGCCTCCCGAGTGGCTTTCACACTTTCGAAGTGGTAGCTCTTTCTACCAAGGATGGTAGCTTTCACACATCCCATGAGATATCTCTTTCTCTCATTAGGGCATAACAAGTATCCGACTTATGAGAGTAGCTACATACATCATTGGTGGTAGCTCTTTCCACCCCCTATGTACAAACAATTTCCAATTCTTTTTTTTTCAAATTTTTCGAATTTCTTTTTAAATAAAAACTAGCACACTAAAGTCCCAAACATAATGAACTAGAGTCTTCATAGGTCTAATGAGCGAGAAAAGTGCACAAAGAGCAATCGGAGAAAAATATTCAATAAATTTGGATGAAAACTATAGCATGATAAAATCCATGTTTATAACCTCCAAAAACTAAGAATTAAACTCTTAACTCTAAGGTGAACCTTCATTGGCAACAAGAGCATGCTCATGAAAACATAAGTAAAAGTCATGTATAAGGTGAACCCGGTGAACCCTCCCCCACACTTAAGATGTACATTGCCCTCAATGTACGCATGCAAGCACAATAAAAATAATAACAATGGAAGCATAATGTGTGTGGGAATGCAATTAAAATAGGACTCCCCTGAACTCCACATTCTTCGTTTGGTGAAGCCTAACTCATGGGTGTATGTGTTCATCGGGTTGTGAAGCTCACATGACCATGTAACAGTATCACATGATCATGTCTATGACTAAAACACCATCAACATCACTCTCAAGGCCATCTGCACATAGACAAGGGGTTCAGTGAAGCTCAACAAAATAGAAAAGATGTACGAGTTCTTATAAGTAAACACATGAAGCACAAACTCGCACAAACAAAACAAAACACAAAGTTAACTAAACTCTAAAAGATAAAATAAAAACTAAAAAAATGAGAACAAAAATAAAGGAAACTAAAGAATCATGAGTGGGACGCTTCAAGCATCGACGTCGTCTTCTGGTGTTGCCAGTGTGCCAAAAGAATGTTCCCCTCCAAGGTTAACCATATAAAATTCAAGCATTTCGGAACAAGTTTTTCGGTCCTTGGTGTCATAGCTGCAAATAAAGCTTCAAAAGAAGTCAGTTAAGCATGAATTTGATGAGTGCAGGGCTCCACGCGGGCGTGGAGGGCAAGCCAAGCACTTTTCTGGGCTTATTGGGTACTTTTCCAGCCCACGTGGGCGTGTGGGGAAGCCACGCACCCGCGTGGGCGCATTCTGGTCTTGGCCAGGGCGCCACGCGAGCGCGTGGCGCCAGCCCATGCAGTTGGCCAGCCCACGCGGGCGCGTGGGCTGGCTGCGCGCCCGCGTGGGCGCGCAGCCGAGCGGCCAGCCCTGCCCAGGCGGGCGTGTGGGCCGGCCACGCGCCCGCGTGGGCGCCTAACCATAGCCAAGAAGCCATGATTGGGCTCCAACGCTTCAAAAAATTTCCGATCCATACATTCGAAAGTGTTTCTACAAGATTTTCAATGAAAAACACCACTTATAAACCAATAAAACTCTATGGATTGGCAAAATAAGGGCATAGAGAAGATAGGGGAAAATGAAGTTTACCGGAGGAAATCGGTGAAGGAAAGTTAATGCAAATACCAGTAAAACACTTTTAAATCTCCAAGGAGTTGAAGAAAATTAGTTTTTGTGCTCAAAAGTTCAGATTCTTGAAGATGGAGAAGTGGGAGAAGATGGGTGTAAGTGGTGAAGATAATGAAAAGTGACCCCTCATAATCTTATAAGCCACATGAGGGTGTGGAAATTCCACACCCCGTGTGGGTACTGTACACGGCCGTGTGGAAATTCCACACGACCGCATGAGCTGCAAAATTTTTGCGGACAGTCCACGCAATGCTCCAAACTTCAAATTAACACTAATTCTTCAACTATAAACATGAATTACACCCTCAACCATGCCACATACATGAAAATCAATTTAAATCACCAAAATTTTCCATGAAAACTTTAACACCAACAAAAATTCATCAAAGCACTTACTCATGAATTTATTACTGCAGAAATGAAAATCTAAACTAGAAAACAATTAAAAACTTGGGTTGCCTCCCAAGTAGCGCTTGTTTTACGTCACTAAGCTTGACGTACCTCTTGCTTACATTATGGAGGCTTGAAAAGAGTGTGTTCCTCCCGACTAGACATTGCATAGCTACTTCCTTTAAACCAAAAATCAGCTTGCCGGGAAGAAGTATTTGTTGGAGAGTCCAACCATCTTACTTTTGGCCTCGTAGGAAACAATTTGGGTTAGGAATTGTCCAAGCTTAGCACAGGTGGGTCATTGGATGGCTTCAATCTCCTACCCACATCTTTTTCCCTTCCCAAAACCTCTCTCTTGCATTGTAAGAGTTGATCAATCACAAAGAAAGATGCTTGTTCCATAACCTTAGGGTTTTGCTTCTTCTAATGTATTTTTCAACTTGAGAGGAGCATGACACTAGCAAATCCCCTTGAAAAATTTTCTCGCTCACAAGCACAATCTTCATCCACACAATCCAAAAATCTCAAAATGATATTCAATTTCTTGTTTTTTTCCTTTTTACGCCCCTAATGTACTCAATTTGCCCAATTTCTTCCATGTTGTTCATGGCCTCATCATGTCCCGGAGATACTTGCCTTGCTTGTTCAAATTCTTCTTTTTTTCCTTAGCAAGCATGTCCAAGATCTCTCCTAATTGATGCTCAATGTTTTTAATGGAGACCTCGTGACAACTTAATGTGGCCTAAATATTTTAGAAATGGGCATCGGTTGCTTCAATAAATCTCGGTAGCACTCTTTTCCAACCAAGTACATCTTCTTCAACTTTCTCATCCCATTGAAGTTCTTGTTGAGGTGCTTCCCATTGTTGTCTATCAATATCCCACAACAGGTTTGGGTAGCTCCTTTGATTTGAATGATAGTTGATGCGATATGGATTGTGTTGTTGATGAACATTGACAAATTGATTAATTTTTCTAGTGAGAGCATCAACCTGAAAATATAAATCTACAACTTGATTAATCATCATTCAAGTTCCATGCAAGAAAAAAAGTAAATAAGACAAAAATAAAAACAAAAATAGAATGGTGGAAGAGGATAGAGGGGAATATGATGAAAACAAAATAAAAACCGATGAGAATGATGGAAGAAAAAGAAAGTGTGGAATAGACAAAATAAAGAAAAAGATAAGTGGCTAGAGCAACAAAGTCCTAGCGTTCCTAGTATCCTGTTCCCCGGCAATGGTGCAAAAAACTTGACACGTCTGAATATGCGTGTATGTACCGCAAGTACACGGGTGTCGAAGTAATAATTACTCCGGTGAGTGGGTAGTCGAATCCACAGGGAACAGGGATACTAGTACTAACTTCTTCTCTACTTTCTAACCTAATGATAAATGGAAAGGTGTGGTGATCTAATGTGCGAAGAAATAAATACTGGAGAGAAATATGAAAGGGGTAAAATGGATGGAGATCTCAATCAGTAAAAGTGGGGTATTCGGGCAATGCTCCCCCTAGGATTCAGGTATTAGGTACCGAATAAGCAAAGTGTTTCTATGATGAGTATGTTAAGTCATAGAAATCCAAATATAATCGGATCCGGCCTCTCGATCACTGATACTAGTCCCCTACGAGGTCCCGGTGAAGAAATCGCTCAATCTCAACACCTCACACCACATATGACTGCAAAGCACTCTAGGGATTCCAAGAGTTGTATCCGATTCCTAAAGATTGATCCAACCCTAATTCCCAGCGAAGGATCCTAACCCCCTACAAGTTCCCGGCGGAGAAATCTCTCAATCTCACACCTCACATTAAATATGGTTGCATAGAGCTTAAGGAACGAAGATAGAATACACTCAATCGGAAGGGAGAGGGGACACTCCACTATCTCATGACTCACCCTCTCAACCCTCTTTAACCTTGAAGTTCTAACTCTAATGGAGACCTCTCTCACATCAAAGTAACAAATCATGCAAATCCAATCAACCACAAGGATTAATTAAACAAGCAAGCAATGAGAATACAAGATTAAAACTTAATCAAACTCGGATTAAATAGAAACACTAAGCAAATCCACAAAAGATGAGAATCCTAGGGTTCACAAGCCCAAATACCCTCTAGAGTTTTAGCTCTCCATGGAGCAACATACAAAACACACCATCAATGAATGAAAGTACATTAAAACCATAGAAATAAACCCCCTTATATATGAACTGATGGCCTTGATGGAGAGCTTCGACGTCTTGAAAGACCCACTCCGAAGCTAGGTTCACCGGTGGCTTCCTTGATGCTATGACAGAGGAGGAATCAATCAAAGTTGATGACGAAGCTCCTCCAAAGCCGTAAACACCTCCTCTCCAAACCCTAGCCGTCTCACCCCTCCAGAGCAGCACAAAGGATGAGAAAGAATAGGGAAAAACGGCTATTTATAAGCCTTAGATCGCGCCTGTCACGTGTCCTCACGCGCCCATGTGGATTTTCCACGCGGCCGCGTGGGCTGCAGAAATTTTCACGCGGGCGCGTGGAATTTCCATGCGGGCTCGTGAACAGTAATTTTGATACAGTACTGCTACAGTACATTTCACAAAACACGGTCCAATCACTCTTCTCTTGAGGCCACATGTCCGGGCACATGTCCATGTGGTAGGCTATAAAACTTTTCTTCATCGATGTATCTTTGAGAGGTATTGCAATCTTCACAAAGAGAAGAAACATGAAGATGTGGATGCCTTTGTGCCCTTCCAACTAGTGAATTGACTTGAATCTTCTTGGAGTTGGCACACATCTCCGAGGTTTATAAAAGCTGCTCTCATGTCTTGGTCCTTGAATTGAACAAGAACTCCCAACATTATGTCTTTATAGCCCGTCTTTGCTTCCTTTTTACTCTT